>NC_134810.1:33094390-33096890 GCF_046742065.1 Oratosquilla oratoria
TAAATCCTGTGGTTGTACTGTGCAACGCCCTTGTGTGAATAAAGTCTTCTGTTTGTATTTTTAATGCACGCTTTACGTGAATATGATGTGTAATGTATGTCAGATATAACCCATTGCGCAATACCCGTCTGTTGGGGCGCGCTTTATTACATTCTATCATGATGTCAAGGTCAGGCATATGTTACATAATTTGGCGCGAAAGCTTGTTCTGTTTCCCCATTGGTTGGAGATGTTTAAACTATCTACTTCGGATACGTTTTCGCATCCCGGAAACGTGAGCACCCATTCCCGGGTTGTAAAAGGCGAAGCAGAGGGCGATCTAAGAGAGCCAATAGAAAAGAGTCAGTAGAGAAGAGACTACCGAGAGAGACCAAGAAGAAAAACAGAGCGAGAAGAGAAGAAAAAAGCAGATGCCCAGGGCCTATCTGAATCTACGTAGAAAATTTTCTACATTCTTCGATTACGACAACTCTACTAACAAGTCCTTTGGACCACAATGATTGCCCAATCTCCACGCGAGGTGCAAACCCTTCGTGTTTTTTTCTGAATGGTTTCGGACACTCTCTCTCTCTGTTATTTCTCGACTACGAAACATCCACATATTTCCTACGTGTTCCCGAATATCAGAAGATTCTCCTACCAGAATTTATCGTGCATCAGCCTCTCTTCAAAAAACTCGTTTGTTCCCGAGACCACAGAGCGGACCAAAGTACTTTCCGTTGGTGCGACTTCTACTGCATACAAGCGCGCATCTAGATGCTCTACTTGGTAATTAATTATCCATTTATAATTCATGTAACATATATTGCTATATTTCTTATTCTATGTCAATTTATGTTATATGTGTATATTCTATTAGTGTAAATAATTCATTTTAACAAAAAGTTTGATTATCCTACCTAAACTCTCACTCGCCCGAGCTGCGCACGGCCTTATTTTTATTTTATTTTATTTATTCATGTATATATTTTTTGTCGCGACTAGCCTGGCCCATAGGTGGGTCGTGACACACACACACACACACACACACACACACACACACACACACACACACACACACACACACACACACACACACACACACACACACACACACACACACACACACACACATATTATATATATATAGAATAGATAAATAGATAGATAAATAAACAAATGAATAAACAAAAACATGGAATAAAATGAATAGATGAATAAATGAATGAATAGGTAGATAAGTAAACAAATAGATAAGTGAATAGAAAAATAAATACAAAAATAGATTAATAAATAAGTAAATAAATACATACATAGATAAATAAGAAAAATAATAAATAAACAAATAGACAAATAAATAAATAAACGAATAAACAAATAAAATCAAAGATAAAAGATAACGAAATCCAATTAAGTTTTTTAAAGTAATGTGCATGTCTAGCCTGAATGATCTAATTTCTATTCTATATTTTCACTCACCTACTAAAATTCAAAGCGCTACATGATTTTTTCCTATGGAGTATATGTACTTTAACGAGTCATGATTTTTTCCTATAGAGTATATGTACTTTAACGATTCAGTGATATGGGTAAGTTCCATCTTCTCTTGTCTATGCCACATATTTGACCCACTGGGTCATTATATTGCCCACTACAATATATAACAAAGTATTTCTCCTTCAATTTCCATGACCACATACTTCTCATCCCTTCCAATTTATGTCCTTGCAATAAAAGCCTCCCACCTACATTAAACTGTCACTTTGTTCAATCATTTTCCCGAGGAGGACGCATATTACTACGAAGTCTCTCCTATATATATCTCTGGGACTAATTCTCAAATTCATTGTGCGTGCGTGCGTGCGTGCGTGCGTGCGTGCGTGCGTGTGTGTGTGTGTGTGTGTGTGTGTGTGTGTGTGTGTCAGTATCTCTGTCAACCGCTATCACATTTTTTACGATCATCATCACCTCAATTCACCTTATTACGTTTCCAGATTCCATCATTCCTTAATTGTAGATAAACATTAATTGATACATTGATCTCTTCTAAGTACAAAACATGTGTCTCTGTGTGCATGCATACATGTTTGTATATACACATGCCTAAGACATATACCTATTTTAATATATTTGAATAAATTTTACCATTGACTGGGGTGCCCCAGCCAGATGCATAGCATTCCCGGCCGTTCAGAGGCACTCTGGTTTTGGGCAAACAGTAAGGTCGCACCACACTCGAAAAGTCCACCTGAAAAAAAAAGACAAAAAGAAAATAGAGTATAATAGACATATCACTTTCATTAAGGAAAAATCTTGCATTCAAACAGAAGTCATGGTCATAAAAAACAACAACGGAAATTTGACTTTATACTTAATTACTGTCTGGATTAAAATGGGTACAGTGCGTGGGTGTCTGCATGCATGCACGTGTGTGTATGCGTGTGTGTGTGTGTGTGTATGTATGTGTGTGTGTGTGTGTGTGTGTGTGTGTGTGTGTGTGTGTGTGTGTGTGTGTGTGTGT
>NC_134810.1:33106890-33111890 GCF_046742065.1 Oratosquilla oratoria
AATGGGTCTGGCTGGTGGCCGGCACTGGTTGACTATGAAGCTGAATGGCTCCTTGTGAAGGGGGCATTAAAGCTGCAAACTAAATTAAAGTACACACTCGATATATCGGACTAATTGGGGGAAGGCTTGGTCGTTATAGCCCAAAATTTGGTATTTCAGAAGGATTTATTATATCAAACTTCCTGCACGCATCGAGCTTTGGGTCAGTTTATGACCGTAATATATACAGTAAACCCCCGGTATATCGAACTAACTGGGGGAAAGTTTGGTTTTTATCACCGATAGGTCTCTCTTTCGCCATCCATACCGAACCTTGCACTGGAAATGTCGACCTTGTTCGTGATGTCAGACGAATGGTTGGTAGGACCCACTAGAGAAAATATAGCCGAAATTAGGTGTATCGAGGTTCGGTATAGCGAGGGTTTACCGTACATTGTATATAATCTTGAATCAAAGAGATCTGCTCACCTTGTCGTAAATTGGACACAGTGGGCTGCGGTGAGCACGTGCTTGGAGGTGATGAGTGATCCACCACACTTCCAGGTCGACCTCTTCCCAAGGGTCTCGCTCGTCACTCGCCGGCAATTGGCCTGATCTTGTACAAAGATAGAGGAAGGTTCGGAGGAAGAGGGGGTGGAAGAGGGCGTTGATGGCGAAGAAGTGGTTGAGGTGGTAATATTTAGAGGTATTCGATCTGGGAGAGAAAAGTTCCCAGAACTTAAGTAGAGGGCAGGGAAGCTCTGTGGACACAAACATAAGCTGAAGTTACCATCTAGTACAAGCTCGATTGTAGTTATTAATTTATTTATTCATCTATTTATTAATATTCTTTCAATATTTGTTCATCTACACTACATCAGTGGCCCAGAAATGGGTACCTGCACACGGAATGGACCTCAAGGAGAATCATCTTGCCTCCAATCTTTAAAACCCAACAATACCTTTAACCCCACCCAGGTGAGTATCTCCATAAGGCTGGCATTCGGTTCCCAGGCCAGACCCAATACCTATATCACCACTAATTTTTCTCTTAAACTTGGGTGACAACGGTGACTACTCTCTACTTTCTCCTCCACATGGTAGCTAAACAGATAAATGAATATACATACATACATACATACACATAATGTGATATAAGGGAAACTAGGATTGGACACACTAGAAGAAAGAGAAGATAGAGGTGTTATGATAACAGTCTTTTGAAAGGAGATAGGAAGGGAGACAATAGTTATCATTATGGAATGGAAAAACATTAAGAAGACAGTAAAACAATAAAATGGATGTTAAGAATCAGGAAATTAGAAGAAAAAATGCCCAGGTACACACCATGAATTAGTAATAATAAAAAATTATTCAGATATAGTTAGGTAAAAGCGCACAAGTGTGCGCGCGCATTAGCTGCAAAAGACCATCTTACAACTACTCCTTAGGAAGTGAACACATTACAAAAGTAATAGAAGAGAAAGATTCGGGAGCGTTCATAAAAGCAAAATATCACTTGAAAGACAAACCAGCAGGATTGTGGAAGACTTACGGAGTTCTGCAGAAGATTAAAGTGGTCTTTAACTATATGGACAAAGGGATAATGAAAAAACTCATAGAATTCAAATCTAATTATGATAATTGAAAATCAAGGGTATAGCCTAAGTTGGAACTGTAGGCAAAAACGCAGACAAACATGCAAACACATTAGCACACATTTCACGTATGATTATAGAAAAAATATGGAAATTTCATTCTAAATTAGTTTGGTTACAAGAGCTGTTCTGTGAATAATTAACGCATTATTATATGTTGCTGTTAAGAAGATTCCTTACTATTCCTGGCCAACGCTCTGGGTTTGTCCTTGTATCCGGGGAATCCTTAAGTATGTCTTTCACAAGGGCTTGATCGGAGTCGCCTATGCCATACTGGAATCATACACAGAAATACCTTAATTTTATATGTTCATGTAGTATAATTTACTCTGCTAGAAACCAGTTTCATTCACTGAAATGAGCAAATCAGTTGGAAATTTCATTATTTTGACGAATAATGATTACCTGCATAACTATCATTTTCTTTTCTCAAAATGAGAGTTGTAAAAAAAAAAAAAATCTAATACCTTTCCATCTAATTAGTGCTACTTTTTGTTTTAATGTTTCTATAAATTAATCGATCAATCAGTCAGTCATTCGAAGGACATTGCTGAGCAAAAGTTTCCTTCAGCCTCTTCAAAAAAATCACATAAACCTCCCAAGCTCTGGGGGGACAGCGACAAAATGCCACTAGACAAAATGCCACACAACATGATGTCCATAAACAAGATGCCGCAAGACATAAGGCCACACGATGTAATGCCACATTGTGAAAACCGAACAAAATACCATATTTCTACTTATCATCATAAAACAATTGCTATTTATGAATGCAAAATATACAGTACATATATATATATCATCAATTATTAAATCACCATTTTATATTTTTTTACACTTCTTTTTATCAAAACTGTAAAATTTTCTGCTCTTTCATTTTATCTTTTCAATAAAATTATATAGAGTTAAAAGGATATATAGCATGATAACAAGAATAAATCAGTATCTTAGCTTATCTAAACACCTTCAGCATGGTGTGATTATAAATGAAGCCACAAATTAGATTATGACAGAAGTGATATGAGGCCATCACACAAAGTGTTGAAAGGTGGAATAACAGTTTTATTTTTCCACCTACACTAAAATAAATACTCTTCTATATAGACCCTAATTGATGCCCTGAAAAAGAAGATGATAAGGTGGGCACTCTTACTGCACAAGATGCTATTAGCCAGCCTCCACAGAAACGTCTGTCATGGGAGTACAAGAAGTTACAAAACCGTCTCCTTAATCCCTCAAGGATCACAGTGCAGGGCACAAATCAAATGAGGAATTCCTTAGCAGGTATAATTTTCAACATTAGATGGAATCCGGTCAAACTGGAGCACCAAGAATGCTAATGTCACCGGCTTGTTTGATTTAGAAATTGTATGTGTTGTGTTATATTTTTTGCATTAAAACAAACAAACGAATAAAACAAAACGGAAGTGCAAAATATGTACTTGTGTTTTTATAAACGTAATATCTATTTTACATTTATAAAAAAAATATGGTTTTATGATGATAAACAAGAAAATGTAAGACTGGCATTTTGTCTAGTTTTTACATTGTGGCATTGTGTCTGTAGATATTTTGTCGTGTAGTTTTATGTCTTGTGAAATTTAGTCTGGGTACCTTACAGAACATGTAACCTTACTGAACATGGGGATAAGGTGAGTCTCCGACCTACCTTACAGAAGTTGATGGCTTTAATCAAATCGATGGCGACCTTCGGCAACGGAAACCCGACGCTCGCTCTCTTGACTTGCTCATAGCGCGAAGTGAGGTCCTCATACCCTGAGGGGTCGCAGTAGGGGATGAGGGAACGGGTCAGGGCGCCTACCGTGTACCCGGTGGGCGTGATGGTGTCGTCATTCACTGTTGCGGCGACGACCGCTGTGGCCACGGCTGCGAATGCAAGTTACAGTAGAGCTTCCATCACAGGGAAAGGGCTACTCAAAACATAGGAGGTAAAAGTTGAGAGTACTTGAGCATCTCTGACGTCACAAATTCATTGCTTTATTACTTTATTTGTTTATTCATTTACGAGTATCTATATATTTATATATTTATCTATCTATTTTCTTCTAATCTTATTTGTGAACATGTGACAAAAATACTCTCGTGTTTTTCCCGGCCGGGTGAAGTGGGATATGAGTCACCATAACGTAAATGTATACTAAATCATGTTTTACTTTGAATACCTGATTTGCGATGTGAAGTACTACGCACTTGATTTAAATAATGCCAAGATAAATCCAACGGAGGATACCAAAACAATGTTCAACTCAAAGCAAAGTAATTATGATAGTGAAGAACTCTGAATAAGCTAGAAAACGTAGTTATTTAGACTAAAAAATGAAAAAGGCGATGAAAATGTAATTAAAACAAATATAAAAATTGGATGAAAATATAATGTAGATACAGAAACTTGAGCTCTCCCTACCTATTTGGCTGAAATATAAAATCTACAATCACTGTAAAGTTCCATCTATGATGCATGGACGTGGAAATTTAAAATCTAAAAGAATTTAAAGGAACTTAGCGAAAGCGTTTTAAGGAGGCAGCGGAAGTACAAGGCCTTAGAATAACATTGAAAGGCAAGAAGATGGTAGACTGAGTTAGGGAACAGACTGGATTAGAATATTGACGAGACAATAAATAAATAAATAAATAAACAAATAAAAAAAGTAAATAAATAAAATAAAATAAAATGGGGTGGGGGCAGGTAGGAAGGTGGTAGGTGGGGCACGTGTGTTACTGACTAGACGCAAAGAGATAGTAAGCATGGAAGAGGAAGACCAGACAAAAGGTGAAGAGTCAATATAGAGAAGTTTGCAGAAGTGACATAACAGAGACTGGAAGAGTCATGCCGTTTGGTGAATATATATATATATATATATATATATATATATATATATATATGTTTATATATATACATATTTATATATATATATATATATGTTTATATATACATATACATATATATATATATATATATATATATATATATATATATGTATGTGTGTGTGTATAAGAGAGAGAGAAATTCACTAGTGACAACAACATTAATATGATAATTTTTATGACAGTCGCATGTAGGATTCGAACCCATTGTTTCAACCACCCGTAAGACATTGTGAAGTTATCTTACGGGTGGCTGAAGCAGTGGGTTCGAATCTTATATGCGACTGTCATATGAATTATATATATATATATATATATATATATATATATATATATATATATATATATATATATATATATATATATATATATATATATATATATATATATATATATGTATACGTACAGTCGCAGGACCTACTGCTAACTGGCATGTCCCTGATGGCGAACAGGAAACTCCTCATAGATATATGGGGT
>NC_134810.1:33116890-33121890 GCF_046742065.1 Oratosquilla oratoria
TATGTTCGAGAACATTCTAATGTCGTCTCGAAACTCAGTTGAACCAAAATCAGCTGAAATATATTTGTAGCTATCTCCTATTGTATGTTTTTCTTCAATGATTATAGTAAGGATATTTGCCAACACATCTTGATAGGCAGACATAGAATAGAATAAATTCATGGTCTATTAAGGCTCTATTTTCTACTTTGCTTCTTGGTTGAGTAAAACCGTCTCTCAAGTCAACACTCAAATAAATAAACAGATAAATAAAACGAAATTCCAAAAATAATATCCCTTCAAAATTCCTGTCCTTACAGTTGTTGTTGTTGTTGTCGTTGTTGTTGTTGTTGTTGTCGTTGTCGTTGTTGTTATCGTTATCGTTGTTGTTATCGTTATCGTTGTTGTTATCGTTATCGTTATCGTAATTATTATCATTTTTATTATATTATTATATTATTATTGTATTATTATTACTATTATTATTACTATTATTATTACTATTATTATTACTATTATTATTACTATTATTATTACTATTATTATTACTATTATTATTACTATTATTATTACTATTAATTATTATTATTACTATTATTGTTATCACCAGTCAAAGTTGGTGAAGAGGTGCATTATTGATAAGTACAGTTATACACATCTTATCGTGTACACCGCACGTGGGACGGGCGCAGCTGACATATAGTCTGTACGGTGTGGTCTAGGTGTAATGTGTTGTATTAGGTGTTTGTGTCTGTCGTGCAGTTTTTCTAGGTGTCTCGTGTGAAGTTTGTGTTTGTGTTTGTGTTTGTGTTGTGTTTGCTGCCTACATCAATAGGGCCCTCACCACGAGCAGCCGCCACAAGAAACTCGACCCCCTCTTCCTTAGATCAGGAAACTCGGTCAACACGTCCTGTGACTAGAAGACAATGCAGAGCTTATTCCTTTCGCCCAGGATCACGAGCGACACCGCCCGGCCAATCAGCAGCCAGCATTCCGGCTGAGGCGGGTCACCAGAGCTGCGTGCTAGGCTCGCTCAAGCCGGGATCAGAAGAATCCACCGACCAATCAGCGTTCAGCACTCCGCCTGGGCCGACCAGCCTAAACCTTAGACCTCCTTTATAAGGCCTGCACCCAGATGTTACTGCTCCCCCGGAACATTTGTATGGGGCAGCAGGAAACACTCTCCTACCACAGCACCACCACCACCTACACACAGTGCTCCTGATCTGAACAATCAGGAGCATTTTCCAACACTGAACCCAGCTCCAACACCGACTAACACGAAAACACCACCAGCTCCCAAAAAAAGCCACGCTCACCTCTAAACCCGTGCCCGCCTCTAAAACCGCGCCCACCTCCAAATCCACGCCTGCCTCCAATCCCACCCCCAAACCTAAAGCCAAACCCACGCCCCTAGTACCAACCCCACGAGCACAGGACCGACGGTCCCCTCCACCTCAATATCCGTCCGATGTCATCCCCCTTAGGGAGGATGATATCGACCTGATTGTGACTGGCGTCGTCTCTGCAGTCGCTACGACCCTTGGGGAGAGCGACCCAGACAAGATGCTAGTGGTAGTGAACAGGGCCGTCAAGAACGTGCTCAAACTCCTGAAAGAGAAGAGGAACCCTAGGCGAAATGAGAGGACTCCCTCCCCCTCTACATCCTCCTCTCCTGCCTCTTCCCCCGCCTCTTCCACTACCTCTTCCTCTTCCTCAACCTCCTCCTCCTCCCCTTCCACTTCCCCCAAGCCTGCCACACCCGCTTTTACCATTGGGAAAGCTACACCCACATCTTCAAAGACTAAGAGAGTGTCTTCTGCTAGGCCCCAACGCCAATTTGCACTCAGGCTTGAAGACTCCTCTTCTGATGAGGAGGAAAATGCTTCCACTGTTGTAAAGTCGCAACCCATCTTGTATGACCGGGGAGGACAAGATGAGACCGTCATGGAAACTGACAGGGAAGACATTCGCCCTGTTCAATAGTCACTTGAGGTTGCTACAGTGGAACATAAACGGGTTCCGCAGCAAAAGCTCGTATCTCCTTGCGCATGCGCAAGAGCATGGTTACGATATCATGCTTCTCCAGGAGACATTGGTGAGCGACGAGGTGCGATTTCCGGGATATCGCATCTTCTCCCTCCCTCACTCACTCACTGCTAGGGGGTGCATGATCTTAGTCAAATCATCCATCCCCTGCAGTGAGATCACGGATCCTGTATCATGTGGGGATGGTGTAGAAGTTCTTGCGGTTCGACTCCATCGGGCCAACGAAACGTACAACATCTACAACATATACAGGGGCCAAAGAGCGGAACTGGACCTTGAAGAAGTGTGTGCTCTTGCTGCGGACAGGCTCCTCATCATAGGAGGGGACTTCAACGCCCATCATGATATTTTGATGTCACCCCATGGGCCCAATGTCGCTGGGCGTCACTTAAATTACGTGTTAGATGAATGCCCTGACATTGCGTTGTTGAATGATGGAAATCCGACGCACGTGCAAGGTGGACGATTTGATCTGACCTTGGTGACGGCCACTCTCCTCCCTAGGGTAACCTGGGAGGTGCATCCTATTGTCACTAGCGATCACTCCGGTGTCTCTGTGCACATACGGGATACACCACCCATACAAGCTGGAAGACAGCTTTGGCAAACTGGCCAGTGTTTGAGAGGTCTGTTGAAGAATGGGCAGCGTCCTACGGTCCACCACAGGACGTGGAAACGTTAGAAGCTGACTTTTCTGCAGCCATTCAGGTGGCTGCCAACAGAGCCATCTCAAAGACTCGCCAGTCCCCCAGAGAACACAAGAACAGCTGGTATTATACCCCCGAGGTGAGAGAGGCCAACCATCGGGTCAACATGCTTAGGCGTGTTTTCCGACAGCGCCGAACTCAGACCAATTTGGCCAACTTGCGCGCTGCAGTTCATGACGCTCACGTCATAGCTGCAGATGCAAGAAGAGCGAAATTTCTTGAATGGTGTGAGGGCTTTAACGCTCACACCTCCCTAGCAGAGTTGTGGCCTAAGCTCCGTAAGGCTACTGGCAGGACTCAACCACGACGCACTCATCATGCCCCTGATGCTGAGGCACAGCGGCTGGTGCAGGAGTTTGTCTCTCGCTCCAGCAGCATCTCACTCCCGCAGTGTGTTCAAGACACTCTGCAGGACCTCCAAGGAGTGAGGTGTCATAGTGTTGAGGACATGGTGAGTCGATCGGATGGTACTGAAGCTAGCTTTACGCTTCAGGAGCTACGGGTCACGCACAGGACCAGCTCAGACATGGCACCTGGAGAGGACCTCATCACCTATTCCATGCTGACCCACCTTGGGCCAGCGGGTGACGAGGCACTTCTAAGGGTGATAAACGCGTCTTGGAGGACTGGCAAGCTACCAACAGCCTGGAAGACGGCAATCATAACGCCAATTCCAAAGCCAAAGGAACCTAGTGCTTACCGCCCCATCAGTCTGACAAGCTGCATGGGGAAGACAGCGGAGAGGATGGTGCTAAACAGGCTGCTGTGGAAACTGGGCCCAATGCATGAGCATATCCATGCTTACTGCAAGGGCACTGGCACAGCAAACAGTATAGCAACACTCCTCAATGCTGTCAGTGGCACACCATCCATCGTGGTCTTTTTGGATTTGGAAAAGGCGTTTGAGCTGGCCAGTCCACTTGTGATATTAGATACCCTTGCTCGCAAGGGCGTAAAAGGCAAGCTGCTTTCTTGGATTGCTGACTATCTCAGTCACCGTTCTGCGAAAGTATGCTTTCAAGGTCACATATCAGAGGCCAGAATGCTGGAGAATGGCACTCCACAGGGGTGGGGGTCCTCAGCCCCACTCTGTTCAATGTGCTCATCTCCAACATTCTGGAAATACCTCTACCGCATGGGTACAAGGTCATCTGCTGTGCAGATGACATTGCGCTCATAATTACTGGGAAATGGCAGTACTTCAACAGGGCTCAACGCTGTTTAAGCACTGGCGACGGAATGTTGCAGGTTAGGGTTAAAGATCTCCCCTACAAAATCGAAGGCCATGGCATTGAGACTCTGGAAAGAAGGTAAGCACCTCACCATCCACGACCTTAGGCTGGACTGGGTTTACCAGTATCAGTACCTGGGGGTCTGGATTGATGAGAGGTTTACCTTTCAGAAGGAACTAACCTATCTCAAGGAGAGACTGAAGGCAAGACCTACAGATATGAGAGCAATGACGGGGAAGGCACTCAGTGCCACGCATCGGGTCCTTCGCACATTTTATGTGCACGCAGTTCGCAGTCTGGTGGACTACGCTGCCCCAGTTCTCATAAATGTGGCGACTGCCAAGCTTGAAGACCTGGAGCCTTGCCAAAAGGCCGCAGCAAGGATTATCCTGAGAGCTCAACCTTGGACTAAGATCGTTAACCTCCAAATGGAGGCTTCATTGCCTTCATTAACATCACGGGTCAGAAGGCTGGAGGTCGACTTTCTTGCCAAGATAGTCCAGAGCCCCAGGATAACTGAGCTGAGTCAGAGACTTGTGACAGCTCTGGGACGGGTGGATACTCTTATCCACTCCGATACCTGGTTATCACAGGCGGCTGGGATCCTGGACTCCTTCAGGCTCACCAGCACTCTCCTTGAGAAGGGTAGGGACTCTCCACACCCAGAGTTCAAGCCCCCACCACCATGGCTGTCGATACCTGCAACCTTCGTTGTCACAAAGCTTCCCAGTAAGAAGAAGTTATGTGATCAGGAAAGAGTACGAGCGCAGGCCCTACAAGGCATCCGCGCACTGTCAGAACCTGGAATGGCGGTCTATTACACGGATGGCTCCGTAGACCCCAACAGGCCTCGCAGTGCGGGGGCTGCTTTCGTGACGGATGGTTTGACCTACGGCAGGAGAGTATCTGATCATGCGTCCACTCTCCAAGCTGAGGCCATAGCGGTCCAAGGAGCGTTAGAGCATGCTCTAATATCTCGAGCGGGTCCTGTGGTGATCCACACGGATTCACAGTCTCTGATAGGCAGCTTAGA
>NC_134810.1:33126890-33131890 GCF_046742065.1 Oratosquilla oratoria
CATTTACAACTTCGAAGGATTATTGTGGCCAAACCAAGGTGAGTTGGACCTTACTATTTTATGGGGACCTGTGGGTGGGTAGTATAAGGCATTTAAGCAAGTTTAGGCAAAATCGGTAAGATTGACCAGGATGGCTAGATATTCGGTTTTAAAAGGGGTCTTTTGAGACCTAATTGCGTACAGGACTAGTTAAATGGAGGCACTTATTTGTAACGGTCGAAATTATTGGATAAATTAAGTAGTGACGTCGAAGCAGAGTTGGCTTAGTGAGTGGATTGGGGATCCCAGGTGGGAGTCCTCGGGTGTACCTAATACTAAAAAGTGTATAAGTATTGAAGAAAATCAAGAAAACATTTCCTAAGTTTAAATATCCTACGAGCAGTATATATCAAGTGGAACTTGACTAAATAGGATGAACCGAAGCATGGGGCCTACAGATGAGTGACTAACTTATATTAAGACAATGATGAAAAGAAATTGAAGGGAAGAAAGAATACAAAATAATTTAAAGGAACAGTTAACAGAATTAAATCAGTAATTACGGAGAGAAAGGAACTGAAAGTGATGGAGTCGACATATATATATATATATATATATATATATATATATATATATGTATAAAATGTATAAATATATATATATATATATGTATATATATGTATATATATAAATATATATATATATATATATATATACAGTATATATATATATATATATATATATATATATATATATATTATATATATATATATATATATATATATATATATATATATATATATATATATATATATATATATATATATTTCTTGGGTACGGGTTTTTCTGTTAGATAATTCTGATTAAAATCAACTACACTGGATGCTTTGATGATTTTACACACACACACACACACACACACACACACACACACACACACACACACACACACACACACACACACACACACACACACACACACACACACACACACACACACACACACACACACACACACACACACACACACACACACACACACACACACACACACACACACACACACACACACACACACACACACACACACACACACACACACACACACACACACACACACACACACACACACACACACACACACACACACATATGTTTGGGTGTGATTGGAGTGCATGTGCTATAGGATAAGCTAGTCTTAACCCTCTCACAGACTCTGCCTCCTAACTGCTTGCATGCTACTTACCCGTGGTCCCCCCTGTTATTACAGAATGGATGCAAGTGACTGAGTGGACTAACGGTATAATCAGACCCTACCTGCTGCCTTGTAGGGTGTGCCTATTTAGGCAAAGGCTAGAAGAAGGAAAACTCTTAATCCAAACCCTCTTCTGCCTTGTAGAGTATGCCTCTTCAGGCAAAGTCTAGGAGAAGGAAAACTCCAAATAAAACCAAACAAGACCCCAACGGCGGAGCGAGCTAGCGATGGTGGAAGAGGGCAGGCGATAAGGCGGGCCTTAGCATATCAGGTACCCGGCAGCTCGATGCAACTTATATCGTTGAGACTGCCTGTCTCAACTGTCTTGAGCCGCAGTGGAAACGGTGTGGGCCAAGTGAATGTGCGTGGCCGTCGCGCAACCATGACCACCTTAAACAATATACCCAGCGACTGGCATTCTGTCGTCTTTTCTGCACCTCACTCTCTCCATCCTCACCTCTCATTATCACCCTCTCAAGTCCTGTGGCGATGGTACCGTGGGTGGCGAGGGCAGGCCTGGAAAGCTGGAAGCACCTAGCCCACGACTGCACACAGGCGGCGGATCTAAGATGGTCGTTCTCTGATGACGTTGCCGTGACAGTAGAGTTCGGCAGCTGGACCCGTGACTGGGTTGGCCTCTTAAGGATTACCCCAGCCCACTCCACAAGGGGAGGCCCCTAGAAAAGGTGGGGTAAACATCGGACACGGCAAACTCGTCTAGCTAACTTACCGCGGTTGGTGGAGATCCCACTAATGCGATTGCAATAATGAAAAACAAAAAACAAAAAAACTAACCCTTGGTGCATGGAACAACCGCATCTACAAGATGTGGTGAAAACTATCCGCCCTGAACGACATACAGCTCTTGTCTGCAAGGAGCTTACGCGCTTCAACATCGACGTGGCAGCTCTTAGTGAGACCAGACTACCAGAAGAGGGTAACATCAGGGAAGCTGGGACGGGTTATACTGTCTTCTGGAAGGGGAAAGCTCACGAGGAGCCACGCATCCATGGCATTGGCTTTGCAATCACAGCTCGTACAACAGTACAATGTCGCCCTAACCGCCATTAATGAGCGACTGATGACTGTTCGTATACCTATTACCCAGGATAAACACCTCATCCTGATATCGGTGTATGCCCCAACACTCATTTCAAGTGATGAAGACAAGGCTACCCAACTCGATCACACCATCCAAGCAGTGCCCGCTAATTGAGGTTGAAAAACCGAAGGACCAAAGAGTCAGAGAAGAACTAGAAGATAAACTAGCAGATGTAACAATAACTGGAGAAACCATAGAGCAGCGATGGAAAATTGCCCAGTCGTCCCAAATTAACAACATTGCTGAAGAAGTAGTCGGAGTATAACGGACAGGAGGATACAAAAAGAAACGAACAGCATACTGGAATGAAGAGGTACAGGAGGCGGTGCGGGAAAAGAATTAGCATTATAGGTTATGGATAAAAAGAAGAACAGAAGAAGCAAGACAACAGTACGTAGAAAAAGGAATGTAGCTAAAAGTATCAAACGGGAAGCACAAAAAGACTCATGTGAACACCTAGGACAAGATCTGGAGCAAGACCTACAGAATAGTAAGAAACTACTGTATAGTATCGCCAAATCACATAGGAAGGGAAACCGGGAGTATAACTACTCAGTAAAGGATTCTCAAGGAAATCTGCTTACAGAGCCAGAGGAGATTGACAAGAGATGGAAAGAATATTTCAGCAGCTTGTTGAATAAAGAAGAGGACGGTGAGAGGAAAGATGAAGAACAGACAAATGGCTCTCCCTTAATGCTCACTTCCAGTCTGTTGCCACTTTCACCCCTTGTACATTTCATCATCTTACTTTTACAAGGAAATTAATATTCAGAGAAATGGTACTTGACAGTAACAAGGGGTTGGGGGACACCTTACCGGAGGGATAGTTGCAGTATAATAAAAGTGTCATAATTTCTCTGTGAACAGAGTCCTCCTCTATCACAGACAAAATTATGTGTGGCTCTGGTTCGTAGGGGTGACCCATATAGACCCTAAAATATCAACTGCATGCTACGCTGCCACAACAACATACCGCCAATACCCCAGACGAATGTTGTAATGCATGAGGTGGAATGGGTGGGGGATGGGGGTTGAGGGAGTATGTGAGAGAAAAAATTGACGCAGCACGAAGATGTTTCTCTCCGTCTTCTCCTTTTCTGCATGAGGGGACGGAAAGGGAAGGGTCGCCGATTTAATGAAGCGGCCTTGCTGTGGATGTGCTGTCTTGCGGCACTGCTTCTGATCCAGGGCAGTGGACAAGATGCAGGGATGACCCGTCATCCAGGAGATGTCAAGATAACAGTGAGTGAAGAGGGTGGAGGGGAGTGGATTGTATTAAGGATGGAATGGGTGGGAGTGGTTTTTATGCCTTTTTCTTTTTGGCTACCTCCCTTATAAGGGGGAAAAGCCTTTGGTATATGTATGTAATAATGTTATTATTATCATCATTATTATTACTATTATTATTATTATTATTATTATTATTATTATTATTATTATTATTATTATTATTATTATTATTATTATTATTATTATTATTATTATCATTATCATTATTATTATTATTATTATTATCATCATCATCATCATCATCATCATCATCATCATCATCATCATCATCATCATCATCATCATCATCATCATCATCATCATCATCATCATCATCATCATCATCATCATCATCATCATCATCATCATCATCATCATCATCATCATTATTATTATTATTATTATTATTATTATTATTATTACCATTATTGTTTTTCATTACGGTCTTACATTTTTTTTCTAAATTCTTGTGAGTGCCTGATTCTTTAATAGGACCTCCCTGGTTGAAATGAAAAAGTACTTCGCTTGAAGAGAAAAAAAATCCTATCCACATCAGTCAACCTACACCACATGCATTTTTTCTCATATTTATACAGAAGCAGTTGCTTTTTTTATTGCAATAGTTTCTGCAGTTGTTTGTCACTGGCAAAAACCACAGCACACTTCAGTCTTGTAGCAAAGTGTGTGTACATATTACTTGCACCATTTAATTATCAAGAAGTTTAATACAAGATGACGATGAGAGGTTCTTATGTCAGAAAGTAAGCATGGGTTTATTGTTGTCTAGCGAGGCAAGATCTCTCACCACATATGGAGGAAATTACTTTTAGATATTACACAATTTAACATCCGATAAATCAGCCTTCTTCAAGAAAGAGGAGGGGAAAAGGCCAGGTAATCTGAAGGACTCGTTCTCTGCGGGACGTTATCGAAGGTGCTAATGTACAAATCCCCGGTTCACTGGATTTTGAAAAGAATAATAACGACGACGATACGACATCCAATGACTGGTTGTTTCTTTACTTGATCTTTGTTTTTTGGTAAATGTGTTCCGCACACTAACTTCACGATACAAGTTGTTCTTCTACAATGGGTACTGTTCCATACACTTAAATCTCCTCCACCATCTCACAGCTGCTGCTGCAACACGATATCCAACAACAACGATACCAGCCAATGAAGATATGCTGAGTTCGTTAAATGTAACCCCTACGTTGCCAAAGTGGTGCCACAGAGACGAAAGTACCATCCGGTGCAAAAGGAATTAGGATAAGAAGTCATCCCAAAAATCTTAACCTACTTGTGTTAACTACAATTCAACAATGGAGAGTGATAGAGGATTATTAAGTAGATTTACGAACTAATGTACAGTGTTGCAGGTATCGTTATCATTGA
>NC_134810.1:33136890-33141890 GCF_046742065.1 Oratosquilla oratoria
AGAGAAAATCAACACAAGTGGGGATACATCAATAGCCCCCAATGTCCCTGTGGCGAAGTACAGACGATGGTCCACGTCCTCCGGGAATGTCCATTGAATCCCCATTGCTCCGACCAAGACCTTAGGGAAGCAAATGAAACTGCCCTTATATGGACACGGTTCTGGTGCGACAAGATATGATGATTATAATGAAATAAAATGACGTATTATAATTGGGTGGAAAGTGTTTGGTAAGTATAACAAAATCCTGAGAGGCTCTCTACCCTTATGTTTGAAACAATCAATGCACTTTGCCAGCAATAATTTGCAGGTGTGAGACTTGGAATCAGGCGAAGGCAACGGGGACAAAACTAAGAAATGTACATAGGAGAATGGATGGGAATAACGCTGAGAGACCGAAAGAGAGCAAGTTGGGTGAGAGAGCAGACTAGAGTGAAAGATATTGTGGAGGCCATAAAAGAGTGGAAGTGGAATTTGGTGCGGTCATGTGAATCATGGAATGCTATGAAAGAGGCCTTCGTTCAGTAGTGGAGTAAGGATGGCTGATTTGATTTGATTTGATGGTGTTTCCATTAATGACCAAATAACCATATAAGTATATTTGAAATTAACAAAATATACTTCATTTTATTAGATACCTGTAGTTCAATATAGCTCACAAAAAAAACCATACCCTTAATGGAAAAAGACAAAAAGCTCACAGGTCAAGCTTACGGTGCTGTCTCAATTGGACGGTCCACTTTTTTGTGCTAATGACCAAATGTTACTATTAATAAACCTTTATTGTAATTAGTATTATGCATCTTTACTAGTGTTGCCATGGTGAGTGAATAGAACCTAAAGTGTTTCATTCTCATATTTATATATTATGAATAGGCGCAGGGGTGTCCAAAGAAATTATTGTGGGGTGAGTGGGGCAAAATTATACATATATGGTTAATGGTATAGGGTTATATCAGTATACACAATTCAAATTGGCCGCATAGTACTTTATCTACATGTATTACAGTTTGACTTTCCAATTTCTAATTGTGTATTTGTACTGTATGGTGTGGTAGGCAAAGAAAATGTCACACGACATGTCCAAAGGCAAAATGCCACAAATGTGATGCCACACAATATGCCACATTGATAAAGTCCTACATCTTGCTTATTACCATAAGCCATAATTTTTTTTAAATGTAAAACAGATAATACATGTATGCTGACAAAAAATGCGTTTCTTTTATTTGATCTTATATTTCTATAGAAATATAGAACACTATACATACAATGATAAGATTAATTAAATTAGGCCGAAACATTCGGGATCAAACGTCTTGGGCCGACATGTCCGCGTACGAGGAGTAACATAACTTATGATATATTTCTTATATTTATATATGAATTATTTTTTAAAGTGGCATATAAGAACGAAGACGGAAAGAAAAGAGAGAGAAACAAATAAAAAAAATTAACTACTGTACATTACATATATATATATATATATATATATATATATATATATATATATATGCATACACACACGTACCTCTATCAGCAGCCTCACAGAATTCTTTGGGAGTTTTCGGACCTGTAAATTGCATAAAATAGTAAGATTTTTTTCAATCAGTGAAATGATATTGACTCTATGGTTATGATTAAAAATTGCAGCTAATACCTCGTTTGGGGTATTAGATTTCCAACCAGAACCCTAAGGTTTGGGTCTTTTAATGTGTGTGGATGTGGCAGAGATGAGAGTAAAAGGGAAGAGATAGGCAATATATTTGTGACAAGAAAGATGGATGTGTTGGCACCAAGTGAAAGAAAATTGAAAGGGAGGGACGAGTTTGAGTTTGGGAGTGTAGTTGGGAGAGTGTCAGGAGTGAAGAGAGGACGAGGGAGAGAAGGAATGGCTACACTAGTAAGTGAAGAGATAGGTAGACGTGTGATGGAGTGGAAGAAGGTTTATTCAGGGTTAATGTGGATGAAGGTGAAACTGAGAAGGGAGATGGGGTTTTGTAAGTGCATATAGGCCTGGTAGTGAGAAGAGTGTAGAGGAAAGGGAAGCTTTTTGGATAGATTTGAATGAGTGCATAGAGGGTTTAGGGATAAATGTCAATGCAGTGGTATTAGATCTTAATGCTTGGGTAGGAGATGAACCAATAGACGGAGTAGTTGGGAAGTGTGGAGTTCCAAGAAAAAATTGAAGTGGAGGGATGATGGTGGAGATGTCTCTAGAAAGAGAGTTAATGATAGCAAATGCAGTGTTTAGGAAGAAAGTCAAGCATAAGTACACATGGGAGAGGGTGGTGGGTGGAAGGGTTGTAGATAGGAATTTAATGGACAATATAGTGGTAACCAGAAGAAGAGCAGGAAGACTTTTGGATATGCATGTTTGTAAGACCTGTTTCATAATACAAAAAAGAATGTAGGAAAAATGGCACCGGAAAAAAGGGCACAAGAAAAAAATGGCACATGAAAATATGGCATATTTTCAGCATAGGAAGAAATTGCACATAAAGATATTTGCATGATGATGATGAATCAAATGATTTACGATCATTGATCTGCTAGGTTGGTTGGTCACGGTCACCCAACGATATGGCACGCGATCCAGTGGATCCAAGCTAACCATGCTGTTGTAGCTAGTCAGATGCTGAAAGAATCTCGTGGTGAGCCTCACAAAAAAACGACAGAAAAGAGTCAACAAGACTCTACAGGCACAGATGGAGAACCTCTGCCTAGACCGTCGGGCTGCTCGTAAATCTGTTGAGGAGTTTCTACAGGGGGATGGCTACAACATTCGCTGGAAATCTTAAGCAAATGCATCTTAAGCAGTATAACAGAAATCTTAAACAAAGTTTTCTAATGTAAAAAATTTATATGGATATTAGATTTTAACACATTTTGGCTGATTGTACTGAAAAATGCTCCATAATAAAAAGATTATATTCTAACACATTTTAGCTTACGCTACTGTACCATTTCTTCCCGTGCTGAAAAATGTGCCATTTATTTATGTGCCATTTTTTCCTGTATATATTTTTTTCCTGTGCAATTTTTTCCGAGAATCTACAAACATACTCAAACACTTCAAAAGCAACATCTCTCGATACGCACCACTCATGAACATACAAACCGATATATCAGGTCATTTGTTACTACACAAAAAAGCGGTCGCATCAAAATAATTTCCTAGAGACATCATTCATGTTGCGCCAGTGAATACCTCTCTTGTTGTACTGATCCCTAAAAATCTTATCTGAAGATGTATGTTTTAACCGAAAGCTCGTTATAATGTAACATTTTCCTTCATTTTATTCTATGGGTCTCGGTGATATCTCCTACCCTCGAAGTACAATTTTAGACGTCTGGAGAAATTGACCAAGATAGTGCTGAATTAGCATTGTGTGTATACTTACCTAATTTTAGTTTACCGAAAAGAAGCAATGCTTGTTGGTCCCGTCTTCTATTCTCTAATTTTCCGACATACCTGGATTCAAATTCATGCACAGTGTGTGTGTGCGTGCGTGCGTGTGTGTCTTAACACGAAATGTAAAATGTCCAAGATGGGAAAATCTTTCCCTGAAATACTGCTAGTTCTAAGTTAAGAATGGATTTGTTGTAGGAAGAATCATGTATTTTATTTTAATAAATACCTTTTCTAACTTATTAACGCAAAGCTAAACATATATATATATATATATATATATATATATATATATATATATATATATATATATATATATATATATATATATATATATGTATATATATATATATATATATATATATATATGAAAGCGAGATAAATATAAATAAAGTGATAGATAAAACAAATAAATGTGTACGTGGGGCTACATGACATTGCCGGCGTTGTGCTGGTATTTTGTGTGTCGACTCTGCACACGCGAAATCACAGTCCGATTAACAAACGACTCATTATGCGCTTCTAATTCCTTTGCCTGATGTCTGAAGGCACATTGCACGAGCAAATATATTATACACCTATCCCTTTTTGTTATTCTTACAGTAATCGATTTACTTTTCTCCGTGTTTCCGTCATGTAGGCCATTTGAATGCAGATAAGTACACGGACAGTGTTTTTGTGCAGGCACTATTAGAATTGGTTATTTTACCTTGTATAGCAATTGCACATGAATTAATATTTCATTATATTTTACAAGTTGAATACTTAAACAGTTTTAGTAACGTTTTTAAGTAATTTATTTTAATCATATACAGGTTTCCTAATATTCTTCCAAATGGGAACCTTTTCTGTCGATCACTTAGCCAGCACGATACAAATTAGGTCAACATTCATGGATTTTTACTACGTTCCAGACAGCTACCAATGTATCTAGACGTGTTAAGGACATATTGTGGCCGACTACACATTTAAACATACTTGTGTGAAAGACTGCCGAGACTGCGACTTACCCACTCCCTGGCAGATGCTCAAGTTGCCACGGCATGAGCGGGGGCAGAACCGGAGGTAGAACTGTGGATTCTCTATGCACTGTCCAGCCACGGCGCCCGCGTAGCAATCTTGCCGATAGTCCACACACTCCAAGGGATCTATGATGAAACAGTGAATCAAGTTCTGTTCCGATTCTCTCCTGCCGGAGACTCGAGACAAAGGATTACAAAGGATTACATAGGCGGAGCATGCCGACATATCTATGTCGGATGCGAAAAAATCATAATGATAATAAATCAATAAATAAAAACTATAATAATGTAAATAACAAATAAAATACATAAATAAATGCATAGGTATAGTTGAATAATAAACAAACAGGTAAATAGTAAATGATAATAGATTGACATATAACTATTAATAAATGAGAATCAAACAGACAAATGATAACAAAACAAAAACAAAAAATATGAAATAAATTATAATCATTACAGCATCTTGCTTAGGTGTTTATCTAAATGATTCTTAAAGCTTCGAACTGAACTACATTGCACAATTTGTGCAGGAAGTTTATTCCATTCATTAACTACACGGTTGG
>NC_134810.1:33149390-33151890 GCF_046742065.1 Oratosquilla oratoria
AATTCAGTTGGCAGTTTCTTACCATTGAAATATCTTTAGCTCACATCTACATGACTTGTATTACCCTGAGTATATATATATATATATATATATATATATATATATAATGTATATATGTATATATATATATATATATATATATATATATATATATATATATATATGTATGTATGTATATGCAGAAGAAATCACTTGAACACGTGATTCTAGTATGCGGAAAAACCACTATGAAAATAACAGAAATGAGACCGAGCGCTTTCGTCTATTCAGACATTTTCAAGGTACAAGTACAGAAAAGAAACATATATACGAGTATATATCCAGAGGGTAGGGTAGATATCTCCCCGTGCCCTATGGGCTCAGAGTCTCTAGAGTTTGGTTTACAATTTTCTTAATAATAAATTCATCCAGTCTGTACAGTCCATGACTTAGATCTGAATTATCAACAAATGTATTCTTGGTCGGACTGGATTCTATGATATTTCAATTCAAATAAGAATTACTCCTAACAATTACTTTGGCTTCATCCCAATTAATACAATGGCTGAAATCCCTCAGATGGACGAATAACGCGTTGGACCGATTCTAACGCTATACTTGTGTTGCTTTAATCTAACATTTAATTCCTTTCCAGTCTGACCAATTTAGTATTTGTAGCAATCTTTACATGGAATTTTATATACATAACTTTCCTTATTTTCAGGGAAAATTTTGATTAAAGGACTTTTGACTTTGTTGGAGTTCCTAAAAATGACTTGGATGTTGAAATTCTTAAGAATATGCGGTAGTTTAATGAAGTTATCATGATATGGAGGAACGAGAAGATTTTTAGAATTAAATGGCTCTTTAGCTTTCTCATCAAAATAAGACTTCCTAGCCATATTTTGAAGAATTTCAATTAGATAATTGGGATACTTTAATTTTGAAGCTAAGTCATTTATTCTTGAGAATTCATCATCCAAAAACTCTGGACTACAAATACGATAAGCTCGAAGGTACATTGACGATAACACAGATGCCTTAGTCCTGTAATGATGGGAAGAGTAAAAATGAACACATGAAAGAACATTGGTGGGTTTCCTATAGACATCAAAATTGAAAGACCTTTCATTTCTGTATATCAATACATCAAGGAAAGGTAATTGGTTATTTTGTTTTATTTCATAGTAAAATTGATAGAAGTGACTAGGGTGTTAAACTGAGACAAGAAAATGGACGGATCAACATTAACAGGCCAGATACACAAAATATCATCAATGTACCTAAACCAAGTAACATTTTGGGGGGAGAATATTGGGTAACAATTTTGCTTAAAAAAAATTCCATATAAAGATTGCTTAGAATTGGAGAAATCGGATTACCCATTGCCATACCAAAATTATGTAAATAATATTTGCCATTAAACATAAAATAAGATTCTAAAACACACAATTTAATTAAATCAATAATGGTGGCAGTAGTCAGTGGTGAATAATTTTTCTCCAATTCTTCTTCCAGGTATGCTGAACGAATGAGTTCTATGCGATCTCATGTCTCTTTTAGTATGTTCGGCTAGGCGTTTCTCGACGCCTCGACCTGACTCACCGTAGTATGCAGAGGTGCATCTGCTGCATGGAGTGCGATAAATGTTACTGAGGACATTCTGGGGGAATATCTTTATACTCTTGGTGTTGAAAATTTTTCTTATATTAGAATTAGAAGCCCTTGATGTCTTCACCCCACCTTTCATAAGAAATCTGTCAATAAATTCGGTTTTCTTGGAGTTGGAAACAGAAATGTATTCTAATTTGTTCCTCTCTTGGAGGCAACTAATGCATCCTCCACGACGACATTTGTAAATGGAGTTTTCACATCATAACTAGCTAATTTCTTACCATGGAAATCTAAATTGCTCAATCTGCGGATGAGGTCAGAGAAATGTCTTAAATGATCGTCACTTACAGACCCAGGAGTGCCAGACGCTTAGCCAGCTTATGCGGTGCACTCCCTATCCCTGAAATTATGGGTCTCTTAAGTATCCCTGCTTTGTGAACTTTCGGAAGGATGTGCATCAAGAGGGTTCTTGGGGTTTCCTCCAACAAGCCTAACAATCTTTTTCCTTTAACAGATTTTCGGTGTTGAACTTCTCTGCCTCGTTATCCGCGCTTCCATATGGTTTTCTCTCGTAGGTAGTGTGATCATTCAATAGATCTAGCATCTTGTCTAAGTAATTACTCTTATAACAATCGCCGGAAGGACTAGTGAGGAGGCTGATGGGCATGCTTAACCCGTATCGTCTTGGATGCCTACTCGAAGTGCCACCCCCGAGATGATGTCTTTTTATTTCCCTTCCGTATCTGACTATGAAATGACAAATTGACTATGGTATGAGCTCCTAAGACTATACAGTCACCAACGTCTTTTCTTTTTCAGCAAGGACGACTGGTCGTCCTTGCCTGGGTCCCTGGACGGAATGGTCTGTCGGAAGCGACGCGGCAGACAGGGAGGCAAGAGATTAGCG
>NC_134810.1:33156890-33164390 GCF_046742065.1 Oratosquilla oratoria
AGTCTCACGTAGTGTACAAATTCATTTGCTCAGAGGAGGACTGTATGCCCCTATCTGTACGTGGGAAGGACAACTACCACCCTATCCAGACGAATCACCTTTCATTTTCAACAAGGAGGACCTAAGCACCACCTCTGTACCCATCACAGACGCCATCTCGACAGGGAAACCATGATAAGTAATATATAAACTGTCGCAGAGGAGAAGGACCTCCAACGCCTCACCATCCTGGAGGCTGTAATTATAAAAGACTTATAACCTGTAATTAATGTACAAACTAATGATTTCTCTTTCTCCAGCATGAAATCTACACGTAGGAGACATTTGACCACAAGAATAGAGCTCTAACTTCAGAGAACACCCACACACAGGCACCCCACGGAGGCTCAAAACACACCCAAGGACCCCACAGAGGCCCAAAACTCATGCCTAAGACGATCAGCTAGGCTGAGGTATCTACGAAATAGCACCAGCCAAGCTGAGGAGATTCATACGTGATCTCTTCAAGATTCGTCCTCCTTCATATACATACGGACCACTATTTTATTTGTCTACTCTCCAACTGAAGATGCAGAATGATCTGCGAAACGTCTTGTTTTTTTCTACTGTGTTTTGCTTTATTTCATGTATTACGTATTTGTGTTAATATAGGTTCCCAATATCCATTGGGAATTTACTTCTTCCCATCTCTTTTTCACAGAAATCTACTTCCCGAAAGCTAGAAAGCTTACGAGGAAAATTAATTTTTAATTCATTTGCTGTCGTTTTCAGCAGAATATATATATATATATATATATATATATATATATATATACATACATATATATATATTATATGTATATATATATATATATATATATATATAGATACATATTGTACATATATGTATATGTATATATATATAAACATACATATTTATATATACACACACACACACACACACACACACACACACACACACACACACACACACACACACACACACACACACACACACACAGACACACACACACACACACACACACACACACACACACACACACACACACACACACACACACACACACACATATATATATATATATATATATATATAGTATGTGCGCGTGTTTGTGTATGTATGTATGTATGTCCTCTGAATAGGCTCTTGTGCCAATGATGGTATGCTCACGCGTTCCACAGTACACTTTTCTTTTGCGTGGTGCGTAATGTGTCATGTGATGGTCGCAAATGTGATGAACTGTGCTTGTGCATGATGTGCGTAATCGTGTTGAGCAATGCATATCACATGGTACGTAAGGTTTTCGTGGTGTGTGTCAGTGTGACGGCAGCGCGAGAGGCTAAGTTCCGACGTAATACTGGTGCGACCGAGGGTGTGTACGTGCGTTCCATACCTGTTGGCATGCTTTGCAATGAATAGAGCCCCCCCCCCCTCTATGACCCGGTTGGTAGGGCAGGGTTCTTGCTCTGGGCTGTCCCGACGTCCCAGTAGCTAACCGTGTGTTTGTGAGTTTGCCTCTTGGCTTGTTTGTGTGTATTTTACTAATTGTGTTTACTTAATTATGATACACAGTAAAGGAGCAACGCTCGTGGTCTCGTCTCCTATTCTCCAATTTATCATGACTAACTTCTTTATGTTTGGACGCATGCTTGTGAGTATACCTCTTCACATGCATATGAGTGGTTGTGTGTGATTCACCATGGTCTTGGATCACGTGTTAAACTCGTGATCGATAGCTAGTATCCCCCTAGATAAGAGCTTAGATATGGCTCGATCTATGGGTAGTGCTGATCTTAAATACACAAATACCCAACTCTTTGCCCACCAAAATTGGGTATCAGATTGCAGTGCTGTGATACTTTTCAACACTAGGCGAGGACCAAACTCAAGACCGCCTAGCAGGTGAGCGCGGTGCCACTATGCCAGCAAGCCAGAGTGTGGTATCACGCTCGTGTGCATTTGTATATGCGTGTGAGTGTGTATTTGTGCGAGTGTATTCAACTATCTTTATGTACCTACAGTTGTAGTGTACGGGTCTGTAACTGTGCTAATAGGTTCCGTCTTAATATTTATTAAACACAAGCGCCGGCTTCGCCGCTATGGCTTCGCTAGGGGCACTTGGCCTGCGGCGCTCCTCGCTCCGCGAGCGGGCGCTTCGCGTCCTGCCCTTCGTTCGCAGCCAATTAATCATCTCTGTTGCCGTGACGTCAGTGTTCTCGGCCAATCAGTCGTCTCCGTTGCCGTGACGTCACCACTCTCGGCCAATTAGTTGTCCCTGTTGCCGTGACGTCACCACGTATCGATAGTCGGTATTGTACAGCCAATCACCCTTACGGAAGTGTCCCCCAAACACCGCCACCGCTGAGGTTATTTAAGAATAATTTTGAAAGAGTTATATTTTTATTTATACAATGATTGCCAAATTCATTAATGTTATTTGCCCGGTTTTTATCTTCCTATCAGAAATTTGCCTTACGAAGAGAGGCTTAGGCACCTAAACTCACTCTCTGGAAAGACGCAGAGTGCGGGGTGATCTAAAAGAAGTGTTCAAGTGGATCAAAGGCTATAACAAGGGTGAAGCAAACAAGGTCATCATAATAAAACAACCGGGCAGGACTCGCAGTAATGGGTATAAACTGGACAAATTTAGATTTAAGAAGGAAATAGGCAAGAATTGGTTTACTAATAGGGTGGTCGATGAATGGAATAAACTTAGTAACCATGTAGTAAGCGCTGAAACTATCAGTTGTTTTAAGAAACCATTAGACAACTTTATGGATGGGGATGACAGGTGGTGATGGATACAGAGCTGCCTAGTGTAGGCCTTATGGTCTCTTGCAGTCTCCTTTATTCTTATGTTCTTATGTTCTTATGTTCCTATAAATTCTTTCGAAAGTTGACGCACCTTTGTAGAATCTGTGCTTCTTAACATAATATAAACAATCTGTCTTATTATTGTCATTATTTTTTTTTTTACTATATCTCTATGTTGTTATTTCATCCCATACAAGCAGATCTTCACTTTCCACTCATTCTAGTCCTTTTTTGCTGTAAATATTAACATATCACATCGCTCTATTCGTTCTTCCAGAGTAATGAATACGATGTTTTTTTTTTAGCTTCTCATAAATGTTATCAGCCAGTCCTGGGGTAATTTTGGCTGTCGTTCTCGGTATTCTATCTTACATCCTTCATTTTGGTGTTGTAAACACATCAGTGCTTCATAGAAGGGTAAAAAATGAGACTTCCCATTCTCATCATGTTCTTATTCATGTCATGCAAGTCACATCCTGTGTTTCTTAGGAATTCATAAGGTTCTCTCGTTATGTTGTTAATAAGGCTTTCCGGTGACAGTTCATCTCTCATGGAGATTCCTTTATTGTTCTCTTTTGCCTTCGTGATGAATCCCTCTTCCTTTTGTTTATAACTTCTTGACGGTTTCTTTCTGCTTTAGCCAACTTCCAAATTTCCAAAATTTCACATTTTTATACGGAATTTCACCTTCCACCTTTGGGTCCAATCATAAATCTTATCTGGGTCTGTTTACAATAATCTTCACCTTCACCCTTTTCATGATCTTGGCATCTCTGCAAATAAGCAGTCTACTCCCTGTGTGTGTGTGTGTGCGTGTGTGTATTTATGAATGCATGTGTGCATGTGAGCGTGCGTGTGAATGTGTTGATGTGTGGTTACTTATCTCTTTCTAATTAATTGAGGTTTGTCGTGAGAGGGAATAGGAAAGACAGGAGTTTATTCATGACTAGTTTCACAGATTTGCTTTTTCAAAGGAATGAAATAAACTAAGACCAAGACTTCTGTATTTCCTATTCTTACTCACGCCAACCTGTCAGGATGTCTCAATAATTGTGGTTTATCAATTTAATTAATTTCACAATATTTCCATACCTTGTCTCTTTGTCCCCATCAAGATTCATTTAATTATAGTCTAACTTGATTTCCGAATGCTCTGGCTTGGATGGAGTCTTATCACAACTATCTCCATGCGTTTTATGAATATATGTGTTCGTATTCAAGATGGTGTTCGTATTCAAGGAGGTGGAGGGAAGATAAACTTAAGGTTTACTATACAAATAGCAGGAGCATAATTAACAAAATTGATTTGCTGCGAGGTAAAGCATGCGTAGAAAATTTCGATATTATAGCTATTACTGAATCCTGGATCAACATGGCTGATAAACATTTCCTTCCGGAAATCGAAATAGAAGGATATAAGTTTTTTCATAAGGATAGGGTCGGCAGGAATGGGGGAGGTGTAGCACTTTTCGTTAAAAATACATTAAACTGTATTATCAACAATTCGATTAAGGAAGAGGACTGTACGGAATCTATTTGGGTAGAGATTATAGGCAAGAATAAGAAAGTTATTATTGGCGTCTTGTATAGACCTCCTAACCTCAGCATTGAACAGACTGATTCCCTGATTCATGAAATTCACAGAGCGTCCCAGTACAAAAACGTTGTAATCATGGGAGATTTTAACTATAGAAACATTGACTGGGAAATTTTAATAGGAGATCATGAAGCGAAGAAATTCCTAGATGAAGTGCAGGATAATTTCCTAAAACAAATGATTACCGATCCTACGAGGGGACAAAATACCCTGGACTTAATTCTAACAAATAATGAGCACCAAATTAGTAGCGTAATAGTGGGAGACAGTCTAGGCTTTAGCGATCATCAAGAAATAAGATTTAATATTATTTGGGAAAAATTAAAAAGTACGAATAACGTTCAAGTACCAGACTTCAGGAAAGCAAACTTTGACAATATAAAAACCTATTTGAAATTGAATACGAAAAGCCAGGCGGACGTCTCAGACATTCTCGATTCTCGTTGCGGGGCTGGTAGTCAGGTTTGGGTCACGGAGGGTAGTATGCATACCTTAGGTCAGGTCTGGGTCACGGAAGGAAATATGCATACCTTAGGTCAGGTCATTTGGGGGCGAGGGCCCAACAGTCAGATCAGTAATTTAGATGAAATGTATAACAATCTAACTGATTTAATTATTAATGCACAAAACACATTTATCCCCCTAAAGCCAATACGGAAAAATAGTAATACTCCCAAATAGATGACGGACAGATTGAAACATGAGATCGGAATGAAAAGAGGACTTTACGTAAAGATAAAAAACGGGGAATCACACCTTAGATCAAGATATAACGAAATGGCAAAGCTGGTTAAAAGGAATACACGTTCAGCGAAACGTAATTATGAAATCAAGGTTGCCTGTCAAGCAAAATCCAACCCAAAGGGTTTCTTTCACCTCTATAGAACAAAAAATAAAGAAAGAATAGGACCAATTAAAAACGAAGAAAATGTCATGATAGAATCGGAAGAAAAAATGAGTGTGGAGTTTAACAATTATTTTCTATCGGTGTTTACTAATGAGAGGTTAGATATAGTACCTGACTGCGATCCGATTTTCAGAGGGGATGAAGAAAGTAGTCTAACTAATATCAACATTAGTAAAGAAGAAGTAGTCAAGCAGATTGACAGACTTAAAGCTACAAAATCTCCGGGCCCAGACGAAATTTTTCCAAGAATGCTTAAAGAGTGTAAATTTGAAATCTGCGACCAGTTAACTGAAATATTCAATAAATCGGTAGACACTGGTTTTGTTCCAACTGCTTGGAGGCAGGCAAACGTTGTTCCTATTTTTAAGAAGGGAGATAGATCGTCTATATGCAACTACAGGCCAATCAGTTTGACATCGGTTATAGGAAAAATGCTTGAATCAATAATAGTAAATAGACTCAGAGAACACATTGAAGGGCATAATTTAATTCGTGATTCACAGCATGGTTTCTCCAAGGGTAAGTCATGTGTGACTAATCTTCTATCCTTTTACACTCAGGTATATAAGGCGTCAGACAACAATGAAAATTACGATGTTATTTACCTTAACTTTAGCAAAGCGTTCGACAAAGTGCCACACCAGAGACTACTAAATAAAATCAAAGCCCATGGCATAGGAGGAAAAGTGTTAGAATGGATTAGAGCTTGGATTAGTAACAAACAGCGGGTCACCATAAATTGAATAAAATCTAGGTGGGGCAATGTTACTAGCGGGGTCCCCCAGGGCTCGGTTTTGGGTCCCTTGTTGTTCATTATGTATATAAACGACTTAGACGATGGGTTAAATAGTGATGTTAGTAAGTTTGCGGACGACACTAAAATAGGACGCCTAATTAGGCCAGGAGACGACGCCCAGATTCTGCAGGATGATCTTGATAAACTGTTAACATGGTCGGTGAAATGGCAAATGAACTTCAATATCTCTAAGTGTAGCGTGTTAAACGTAGGGCTACACAACCCAGAAAATAGATACAGCTTAGATAACACGTTTTTAGAAAAATCTGAGTGCGAGAGGGACTTGGGAGTTCTGGTGAGTCCGGACCTTAAAACCAGGAAGCAGTGCATTAGCGCCAGAAATAAAGCAAATAGAGCATTAGGCTTCATTGCTAGGACGGTAACGAATAGAAGTGCAGAGGTAATTATTAAACTCTATCTAGCGATAGTTAGACCCATCCTTGACTATGCGGTACAGTTTTGGTCTCCGTCCTATAGAATTGACATAAATTCACTAGAATCAGTACAGAGAAGAATGACCAAAATGATACAAGGACTCGGAAATTTGCCTTACGAAGAGAGGCTTAGGCACCTAAACTTACATTCTCTGGAAAGACGCAGAGTGCGGGGTGATCTAATAGAAGTGTTCAAGTGGATCAAAGGCTATAACAAGGGTGATACAAACAAGGTCATCATAATAAAACAACAGGGCAGGACTCACAGTAATGGGTATAAACTGGACAAATTTGGATTTAAGAAGGAAATAGGCAAGAATTGGTTTACTAATAGGGTGGTCGATGAATGGAATAAACTTAGTAACCATGTAGTAAGCGCTGAAACCATCAACTGTTTTAAAAAACGATTAGACAACTTTATGGATGGGGATGACAGGTGGTGATGGATACGGAGCTGCCTAGTGTAGGCCGTATGGTCTTTTGCAGTCTCCTTTATTTCTTATGTTCTTATGTTCTTATGTCTTGTGCGCTCAAACGAGAGCGTATAAATGTTGGGATATATATTTCAAATGAAAGACTCAATCCACCTTAAGTTTGTTTTAAACTTTCATACTGAATGGGGCGCCATAGAGGAGACCAGTGTTTCTATCCTTGAGATCAATATCATCTCGCTGAAGAGGTGAAGTTACGGAGGTGGGGAAGAGGAGATTTAAAGAGGTCAGTAAGTAGGAAGCGTAGTTAAATTCAAAAGTGGTCGGCATTCTTTTTTGAGTGGATTTTATTCTTCATTTACAGTAGAATTATGTATGACGCTGGTCCGGAGGGGTAAGCCCAAAATCCTCTAAAATATTTACTGCATAAAACTTTTGTAGTTGATATCTCGTAGGGGTGCTGACTGAGCTTCTATCACATGCTACCGTGGGGTTTATGCGGGGTTTATGATGAAGATGA
>NC_134810.1:33179390-33181890 GCF_046742065.1 Oratosquilla oratoria
TCAAAGACAGCGGATTGCTCGCCGCGGACGACGCGACGTCGTGTCTTCCTTGAGCCCGGAGGCATCACGGGACTCCCCATTCCATAAAGCCATTTAAGTCGTGGACAACAGTCGACATAATCTTAACCCAAAACTATGTGGGAGTGGGATTCACCTTGGGACGATTAAAATCACCTGGCGACAGTCAGAACAAATGGCAGTGAAAGGATTAAAGGGAGCCAGTAATTAATCTATTATTTCTTTTCTCTCTCGAATGCTTAGACGTCCCCCCAAGTCCAAGTGCAATTTGATTTGCAGCGGCCGGGTCCTCTTTTGCCCCAGGATCAGGTCAACTGCGGCAAAAGACGTCACATTCGCCACACTTATTCAATCATAGGGTGAATGGAAGTCACTGGTACCTTCCCCAGACGGGCCATGATGTTAACACCAAAACTACAAAATAATGCAAGACAAGACAAGGCTTCAAATGAGATCCATCACCCGATTTAACCCCCTCGGTATCAAAGGGCGTCAGTACAGAACCCATGTTTCTCTTTTCTTCCCGTCCTCTTCTTCCTCTCCTCTATCTATAACCCACGCGTGCACTCCACCACTAACTCACTTTCTTCCTGTCAGCCTCTCGACCCTTGTGTTTACCTTCCTCTCCCCTTTTCCTATTCCCATCCCCCCACTTTTTCTTTCTTTGTCCCTCTTCCTTTTCCTTGTTTCACCTTTCTTTTCCTTGTCGGCCCTTCCTCCGTGTCCGACTTCCCTAACTCCATTCCTTTTCCATTCTTCCTCTCAGGTTTATTTTCTTTTCCTTTCTACCTCTGCCTCGCTTCCTTGTCTGCTGAGTGACAGAAGACTGTACTTCAGTGTTCTCAACCTCTTTATGTCTTCATCTCCCTGCTTACGTGCTGGACATAGACATCCGTCTGCCTCTCTTTCTTCCTCGCTGAAAGACAATAAACTATTTGGATGTTCTTGAACTCTGCATGTCTTCATCTCCTTACTTAAGTGCTGGATACAGGCGTCCCTCTGGCTCCGCAGTGTCAATAGGGTTCTCTTGACAAATAAGTGTCACGAAATACAAAGCCGCTTTCTCTGCCTGGGGGTCACAGACCTTCAAGGACATAGTTTCTGAGATGCGAGCGACAGAATATTTGTAATTCCTTGCATAACGGTCTCTTGGGTAGGGAAGAGAATGCGGAATTCAAGTTGTTTTTATCGCAATTGATTAATGAAATCAGAAAGGAGAATGTTACTGAAAATAAAATATTTTAATGTTATTATGTTGGCGTCTAAAGAACATGGCGAACGATAGTGCAATTCGTCTGATGTATTGGGGTGATGTCAGAAGACGCACGCGCGCACACACACACACACACGCACGCGCGCACACACACACACGCGCGCGCGCGCCACACACACACACACACACACACACACACACACACACACACACACACACACACACACACACACACACACACACACACACACACACACACACACACACACACACACACACACAATACATGAATTTAAAAATTGTTTAGATAAAATGAGAAATGAAGACGGGACCCCACGAGCATAGCTCCCCTTCCCGTAAAATACAACTAGGTAAATACAACTAGGTAAATACACACACACACACACACACACACACACACACACACACACACACACACACACACACACACACACACACACACACACACACACACACAATGCTTCACTTAATCAGAGTAAATGTCCCACGGATTGGAAGACAGGCTTCATTACTCCTATCATCCCCAAATCTTCCAATCCCCAATCCTTTAGTGATCTCAGACCCATTACTATCACTCCCATTCCTAGTCTTATTTGTGAGGATTTTGTCTACGAGTGGGCATACTCCAAAATCAGCAAATTCATTGATCCCCATCAGTTTGGTAACGTGAAAACATCCTCCACCACTCACTATCTTATTATCTTCCTTGACTTTATCTATAAAAATTTCGAGCAGCGCAAGACTTTACTTGCAGTGACGTTCATTGACTTAAAGAAAGCTTTCGACCTTGTTGATCACACCACTATCATCACCAAAGCCATCCACCTTGGCCTTCCTACCTCCTTGGTGGCTTGGCTATCTGACTTCCTGACGGACCGATGTCAATTTATCAGATATCAGGGGCAAGTCTCTGCAGTCCAGCACCTGTCCTGTAGGGTACAACAGGGAACAAGAATAGGGCCATTGTGTTTCCTAATACTCATCAACGATGCATTGGGAGGCACACCGCATAGGTGGAAATGTGTTGGGGTGGGTGGGGATCCCCGTGTCCAATACTGACTTGGACTATAACCCACGGCAGGACACGCTGAACAGACTACACACATGGGCAGTGCACAACAGAGTCACCATCAACCACAAGAAAACTGTGGTAAAGCACTTCCACACCTCCAATGACGTTCTCCCCCCCTCCCCTGCTGACAATTGACGGCCAACCCCTACAGGTGGTCCAGTCTACTAAGCTGCTGG
>NC_134810.1:33191890-33196890 GCF_046742065.1 Oratosquilla oratoria
AAACACCAATAGATAAAAGTGACCACATATTGATTGAACTGGAACTTAATGAAGAAAAATATATGAAAAGAAATGAACAATATAGAAAAGGAAGAATGATGTATGAAAAAACAAACTTTGATAAAATAAGAGAATTCTTCCAACAAGAAAACTGGGAAGAAATATACAAAGAAGAAACATCAGTGGAAGAGAAATGGAATATTTTGACAAAAATTTACAAAGAAGGAGTGGAAAAGTATGTCCCAAGACAAAAACAAGAAAAAGAATATGTAAAATGCTGGTACAACAAAAGTTGTAGGGAGTTAAAAGACAAAAGAGACAAAGCCTGGACCGGATGGAAAAAAGACAGAAGACCTGAAAAATGGAAAATATATACTAGTTATAGAAATGAATATGTACAAAAGTGCAGAGAGGAAAAAAGAAAATATGAAAAAGATGTTATAGAAAAGTGTAAAGATCAACCAAAACTATTCTACAGATTTGTAAACAATAAACTGAAAAACAAACAAGACTTGGAGAAATTAAGACAAGGGGGAGTTGAATACACTGAGGAAATGGAAATGGCAGAAATTATGAACAAACATTTTAAATCAGTGTTTACAAGGGAAAATATACAACCTGAAGAGATTGAGTGGAAGGAAAAAGTCCCCCCTATGGAAGAAATAGAAGTAACGAAGAATGAAATATTGACACACTTGGGTAATTTTGATGTCAGAAAATCGCATGGGCCAGATGAAATAGCAAACTGGATTCTGAAAGAATGTAGGAATGAACTGGCAGACAAAATACATAGCATAATAAGCAGTTCCTTAAAAGAAGGAAAAGTTCCAGAAGATTGGAAAAAAGCAAATATAGTACCTATATATAAAGGAGGAAATAAAGAAGAACCTACCAACTATAGACCAGTCTCTCTAACAAGTACAATAGCAAAAATATGTGAAAGAATTATCAAAAGTAGATGGGTAAAATACTTGGAAAAAAACAACGTACTAAATCCAAGGCAATTTGGATTCAGACAAGGACGATCATGCGTCACCAATTTAATATGTTTCTATTCAAGGCTAATAGATATAATACAAGAAAGAGATGGATGGGCTGATTGTGCATTTCTAGACCTAAAAAAAGCTTTTGACAAAGTACCACATAAGAAGTTGCTTAAGAAATTAGAATATGAAGGAGGAATACAAGGTAAATTGCTAAATTGGATGGAAGACTTTTTGCAAGAAAGAAAAATGCGAGTAGTGATAAGAGATCAGCACTCAAAATGGAATGAAGTAATAAGCGGTGTCCCGCAGGGAACAGTTCTGGCCCCAATAATGTTTGCTATATATATTAATGATATGGATGAAGGAATTGAAAGCTATATGAGCTTCTTTGCAGATGATGCAAAATTACTGAAAAGAGTGAAAACTGAAGAAGATTGTGAATCACTACAGAGAGATCTAAATAAAGTACAAGAATGGAGTAGGAAGTGGGAGATGGAGTTCAATACAAAAAAGTGTAGTATAATGGAATTTGGAAAAAGCAAAAACAGAATAACAGGATCATATAATTTGGGAGAAGAAGGAATAAAAAGAGTAGAAAATGAGAGGGACCTGGGAGTCATTGTTATGAATAATATGTCACCTGAGAAACATATAAATAAGATTTTTGGAGAAACTTATAATTTAATAAGAACAATCAAAGTGACATTTACATACCTGGATGAAGAAATGGTGAGGAAAATCCTAGTCACCCTGATAAGACCAAGATTGGAATATGCAGCAACGATATGGTCACCAAGTACAAAAAAATGTATAAAAAAACTTGAAAGAATACAAAGAGCAATTACTAAACTGGCACCAACACTCTCAAAACTATCATATGAAGAGAGACTACAAAAACTTAAACTACAGACACTAGAGCAAAGAAGAGAGAGAGGAGATTTGATAGCTATTTACAGAATCATGAAAGGCATAGAAATTACTGATAGAGAGAATCTGATAAAATGGGATGACAGAAATACAAGAGGACACGGAAAGAAAATAAAAAAAGACAACTATAGAAGAGATTTGAAAAAGAACAGCTTTCCTCACAGAGCAATAGACAGTTGGAACAAGTTAGATGAGAAAGTGGTGTGTGCAAAAACAATACATGAATTTAAAAATAGTTTAGATAAAATGAGATATGAAGACGGGACCTCACGAGCATAGCTCCCCTTCCCGTAAAATACAACTAGGTAAATACAACTAGGTAAATACACACACACACACACACACACGCACACACACACACACACACACACACACACACACACACACACACACACACACACACACACACACACACACACACACACACACGGTAGTTGGACCGCCCAACATCAGCTCCTCTCTGAGTGTGGGGGTGGAGTGGAAACTCGCTTAATTAGCATTGGAGATAAACATTGGCAAATTGCGTATTTCATTAGTGCTTACTCTCCAGCGTACGCCGCAGAGATTGGGCATATAGTCATTGGAAGGTTTGAAAGAAACCACTGGCTTGAATTGAAAAAAGAAGAAAAGAAGAACGAAATTTCAACTGAATCCCATTGAGTTAAATGTACACAAATGCCTAGGTATGAATAAGCATATCAGAGCAACTTATACTCTCACAGTCTGTTTCCGTTCACTCACATGCACCAGTACGACAGTAGAACAGCCGCATCTAGAATTTTTATCTCAGCATCAGCAGTAAATAGTACTTCTTTCTTTATATTTCGCTCTTTCGTTTTGTTCTTCTTAATAGGATTAAACCATACGGGTGAGATACAAAAGCTGTATTAACTTCCCTGGGATAGGCCGGCGATTCTGCAGAGGACCCTGAAAAAAAAAAAAAAAAAAAAAAAATATATATATATATACATATATATATATACATATGTATACACACACACACACACACACACACACACATATATATATATATATATATATATATATATATATATATATATATATATATATATATATTATATATGCATGTATATCACTGTCCAGTCATGTCGTAACACATTAATAAATACACTAAAAGCCCACTGTTGATTGGATTTAAGAAAAGAAAGGAAATAACAATTTCCGTATATTTCGATCACTTGCTGTAATCCTCTTCAAGCGGAATACAGAGACAAGAGAAAACACATATCTTATATACAGAGGAGAGAGATGGAGTGAGGGAACATGGACATGTCATATCAGGTAGTGTCTATATAGCTGCGCTACCTGATATGACATGTCCATGTTCCCTCACTCCACCTCTCTCCTCTGTATATAAGATATGTGTTTTCTCTTGTCTCTGTATTCCGCTTGAAGAGGATCACAGCAAGTGATCGAAATATACGGAAATCGTCATTTCATTTATTTTCTTAAAACCAATTAACAGTGGGTCTTTAGTGTATGTATGTATATGTACAAAGAAAAGGAAAGGAATGAAAAAAGAAGATATACAGCCTTTGTATTTCAGCAGTCTGGCTTATTTCGGAAAAGAAAGAAAAAGACGAAAAAGAGCTCCTTGCCCAAACTCGTTTTGAACAAAAGAACGTACTTAGGACGTAAAGCGATGCGCAGTGATTGACACTGGGAGCAGTATGGCCGGCATTTTATTTCTCAGTTTTCAGATTTTTTTTATCATGTTTTGTCTCATTTCTATTTATTATTTATCTATTAATCTATCTTTCTTTAAGGTTTGAGGGGCTGACACCAACCCAGACCTCAACCTAACGGCGCGGCGGTCCGGAAAAGTTCACACATGAACTCAAGAGACGGTGCCCACGTAATGCCCATGTTAGGAGTGGTGGCTCCCGGAGGAGATTAGGAGGGGAAGGCGCCCCTCGACCCTAGACAGCGCCAGGGGGAGCAGGCTGAGCGTAGGCCTAGCTCCTGGGGCCCCATTTCCCTCCACTGGTACAGTAATCGTCTTCTAAAAGACCGAGAACGATCACCCGTCACCCAACTGTCGTTGGGCGCCTTCGTTTCCGCCGTGTAATGGGCAACTTCAGCGCCACCAATGCCCCCCCCCAAAAAAAAAAAAAAAAAAAAAATCTAACTAATGGCGGGTGTAATTAGATATCTAGAAATAATTCGAACGAGTCACACACCATTTCAAGTAAAATGCTGCCGAGAACAACTGCCCGTTGACCTGCTCCAGACGGTGTTAGGCCGGATGGCTCGCTGTCCCACATTAGATCTGCGCCAACAACGCGCACGGCTATATGTCGTGTGAATTTTTTAAGAATGGTGGTGATGTAACTACTTTACAAAGCGTTATAAAGGAAGAGGATACCGACAGGAGATTTTTCGGTCTATAACTAGGTCGGATGCGGGAAAAAAAGTAGATAAATGAATACAATAAATTAATAGATAATGACACACGATAAACAAACAGAAAAATAACAATAATAAATGATAAATCAATAAACAATAAAAATAAACAGATAGGTTATAATGAACAAATAAGGATAAATAAATAGATAAAACAAAATCAAATAAATGGTAGGCATTACAGCATATTGCTCAGGTGCTCATCTAAATGAATCTTGAAACGCTCACGCGAACTTGGAAATGACGTGACACATACAACTCTGGTATTAATAGACTTTTGTAACACACACACACACACACACACACACACACACACACACACACACACACACACACACACACACACACACACACAAAGAGATGGGTGGGCAGACTGTGACTTTCTCGACCTACAAAAGGCATTCGACAAGGTACCGCATAAAAAACTTATAAAGAAGATAGAGTCAAAAGGTGGCATCAGAGGAAAATTATTGGAATGGATGAAAGACTTCCTGATTGGGAGGAAAATGAGAGTTGTAATTAGAGAAAAATTCTCAAACTGGGATGAAGTGAAAAGTGGTGTCCCGCAGGGATCAGCACTGGCTCCGATCATGTTTGTAGAGTGTTATATGAATTTCTTTGCAGATGATGCAAAGATACTAAAGACGGTAAAAACGGAGGAAG
>NC_134810.1:33204390-33324390 GCF_046742065.1 Oratosquilla oratoria
CATTCCTTTTAAGGACAGACGTCCCCCAAATCAGGCTCGCCCAAAGTGGCTCGACAAAGATACTGAAAATTATTGCTAAAAAGAGACAGGCTTATAAGAAATATAAGTGCTCGGGTGCATCTAATGACTATGAAAGTTATGTATCAATACAGAGAGATTTAAAAAAGACAATAAGAAAAAAGAAAACGACAATACGAAATGAACATCGCTGAGAAATCCAAAGAGAATCCCAAAGAATTCTATAGTTACATTAGAGATAAAAAGGTTGTTAGGAATCACATTGGTCCACTATTATCTGCTGACGGTCAACTTGAATATTCAAATGAAGGAATGTGTAATCTCTTAAACAATTAATTTAGCTCGGTATTCGTAAACGAAACACCTCAAAGTGAATTCCAAACTGAAACCTGTAAAAAGTCTGGGGTAAACTTACTCACTACGGTAAATATAACAAAAGAAACAATTAAAAGGTGTATAGACAAACTCAAAGTTAATAAAACACCAGGGCCTGACGGTTGGCATCCAAGAATCTTAAAGGAAATGAAAAATGAGATTGTTGTTCCATTAGAAATTATTTTCAAGAAATCCATCATATCCGGAGATGTCCCAAGAGAATGGAAGCTAGCTAACGTTACTCCCATATTCAAAAAAGGTGACAAAAAGAAACCAAATAACTATAGGCCTATTAGTTTGACTTCGATCGTAGGAAAAATAATGGAAACTATCATCAGAGATGCTATCGAATATCATTTAGAAAGTAAACCGTTTGATAAATGATAGCCAACATGGTTTCAGACGGAAACGTTTCTTGCGTGACTAACTTACTCGAACTTACTCGAATTCTACAACACAGTTGTCTCGAATTTTGACAAAAGAAACAATATAGATTTAATATATCTAGACATTGCAAAAAGCTTTTGATACCGTCCCACACGAAAGACTTCTTACTAAATTAGCTTTGCATGGAATAAGTGGTAGCCTATTAGGTTGGACTAGTAATTGGTTGAAAGGTCGAAAACAGAGAGTTGTTTTTAAATGGAAAAACTTCTGGATGGAAAAGTGTTGCAAGTGGAGTTCCTCAGGTTTCCGTTCTTGGGCCACTTCTATTCATAGTATATATAAATGATATAGACCATGGACTAAAATCTACTGTTTCCAAATTTGCTGATGATACAAAAACTGTGCGGAGTGGCAAATGATCACTCAAACCAATTAGATATTCAAGAAGATTTTAGATAAATTACAGCAATGGGTCTGAAAAGTGGCTAATGAAATTTAACACAAGTAAATGCAAGGTAAATGCACATAGGTAAAAATAACAGCAAGTACGATTACAAGTTATTTGGAAATTCGTTAACAAAAGTGGATAGTGAAAAAGATCTCGGCGTAATTATCAGTAATCGACCTCAAATCATCCAAGCAGTGTATTTCAGCCTCTGAGAAAGCAAATAAGATTCTGGGATTGATTGCGCGATCTTTTGATTTCAAAAGTCCATCACTCATTAACAAGCTATATAAATCGTTAGTTCGTCCACATTTGGAATATGCTGTTTCCGTATGGTCACCGAATCTCATTAAAGACATTAACAGACTGGAAAAAGTACAACGGCGAGCCACAAAACTGATTCCAAATATCAAAAATAAATCATACGAAAATCGACTTAAGCACATGAATCTGTTTTCCCTAAAAAAGCGTAGACTCAGAGGTGACTTGATACAGGTCTTTAAGATTTTAAAGGGAATTGACAACATCAAAAGTGACAAAATTTTCACATTGAATGAGAATCAGACAAGAAACAATGGTCTCAAACTGTCCGGAAATAGATTCAATTTGGAAGTAGGTAGAAACAACTTTGCCAACCGTGTAGTTAATGAATGGAATAAACTTCCTGCACAGGTAGTGCAATGTAGTTCAGTTCGAAGCTTTAAGAATCATTTAGATAAATACCTAAGTAAGATGCTGTAATTATTATAATTTATGTTATATTATTTGTTTTTGTTTTGTTATAATTTCTCTGTCTGATTTTCATTTATTATTAGTTATATGTCAATTTATTATCAATTACTATTTTACCTGTTTGTTTGTTATTCAACTATACCAATGCATTTATTTTAGTATTTTAATTGTTATATACATTGTTATAGTTTTAATTTATTTATTAATTTGATTTTTTTTTTTTTTTTTTTTTTTTTTTTTTTTTGCATCCGACCTAGATATGGATCAAAAGGTCTCCTGTCGGCATGCTTTGCCTTTGTAATCCTTTATAACAAGGCTTTTTTCCCCTTACAGGGCAGGTAGCCAAAAAAAGAAAAAGGCATAAAATCATTCCCATCCATTCCATCCCTAAATACACTCCACTTCCCTCCACCCTCCCTCTTATCTTAGCACCCCCTGGATGACAGGTCATCCCTGCACCTTGTCCCTTCGGGCTACGTCAAATTTTGCTCACACATACAACCTCAACCCCCATCCCCCCACCCATTCCACCTCATGCATCACAACATCATCCATATACAACCATTCTCCATTCACCACTGTCTTCTGTCCTCTCCTGTCCTTCCTCAACAGACATTCCCCTCCTCCCCAAAGCCCCCTTCACCCCATCCATCCATCTTATCCTAGGACGTCCCTTCATGTTCACTCCCTCCACATCTGCCTTCCATACCTCTTTTACAAATCTTACTTCACTCATTCTTTCCATGTGTCCAAACCATGCTAATACTCTTTCATCAACCCTATCTCCCAACTCCCTTTCCTCACCTCCTCATTTCTCACTCTATCTAGCCTAGTAATCCCCATCATACTTCTCAGACACCTCATCTCAAACACATTCAAACTCCTTCTCTCTTCCTCTCTTATGTTCCATGTTTCTGCCCCATACAGTGTTGTTGGCACAATCACTCCTTCATACAGTCTCCTCTTAGCATCCATTCCCAAATATCTATTCTTCCTTACACTTTTTAATCCACCAAGGCATTTACTCAATTCTCTCAATCTACATTCTACCTCCACCTCAACTCCACCTTTTCCTGCCACATTTGCACCCAAGTATCTAAAACTATCCACTTCCTCCAGTCGCTCTCCCTTAATGCTCACTTCCAGTCTACTGCCACTTTCACCCCTTGTACATCTCATCACCTTACTTTTACCCACATTTATCTTCAGCTTTCTTCTTTCACACGCTCTCCCAAACTCTGTCACCAACTTCCTCAGTCCCTCCTCCGATCCTGCCACAAGCGCAGTGTCGTCCGCAAACAACAGCTGGCTCACCTCCCACTTTTCTCCATTTTTTTTTAACCATCTCCAATCACTGACTCACCACCCTTGCATTTACCTCTGGCACCACCCCATCCATGTACAAGTTGAACAGCCAGGGCGACATAACGCATCCTTGATGAAGTCCCACCTTTACCTCGAACCACTCACCCTCTCCATTTCTAATCCTGACACATGCTCTACTACTCTCATAAAAACTCTTGACAGCTCCTAGAAGCTTTCCTCCTATCCCATATATCCGCAAAACTTCCCATAGTGCCTTCCTGTCTACCCTGTCGTAAGCCTTTTCCAGATCCATTAAAGCCCAAAATTCACCCTTCCCCTTTCCCATAGCTTGCTCACATATCTGCCTTACCACAAAAATCTGATCTACACAACCTCTACCCGTCCTAAATCCACACTGTTCCTCACCAATTACTCCCTCTGTTCCTCACCTAATCCTCCCATAAGCCTTCCCAACTACACTTAACAACCTAATCCCTCTGAAACTACTACACTCACACTTGTCCCCTTTTCCCTTGTAAAGCAGAACTATACAGGCACTCCTCCAGTCCTCCGGCACTCTACCCTCTCTCCAGCAAACATTAAATATCCTCACCAGCCAGTCCACCATCACTGTACCTCCTTTTTTTTTTAAACATTCTGCATGGCATCCATCCAGACCAAGTGCCTTACCTGCTTTCATCATCTTAACAACTGCCTTCACTTCATCCTTCCTTATTTCTCCTCCATTTTCCTCACTCATCAAGGTCATTTTCTTAGCATTTCCCACTGCAGCTATCTTTCCCTCCCTATCCTCCTTCACATTAAGCAACTCCCTAAAATATTCTGCCCATCTTCCCCTTACTGCCTTCTCTTCCATTATCAACTCTCCATCTGCACCTTTTACCTTTTCTTCTCTACTTGATTCGCCTCCTCTTCCTCTTTTAATTTCTTTCCAAAACATCTTTTTATTACTTTCAATATTTTCTGTCATACACTTACCCCATTTCACATCTGCTCTCCTCTTTGCCTCCTTTACCTTTTGCTTTACTTCTCTTTTCTTTTCTTTGTACCTCTCACATGACTCCCTCGTCCTATTTTGTAACCAATCTGTGAAAGCTCGCTTCTTCTCTTCTACAACCTTCTTTGTTTTCTCATCCCACCATTCACTACCCTTCCTTCTGTTTCCTCCTGTCCTTCTTGTTCCACACACCATCTTTGTACACTTTGTGACTCCCTCCTTGAACCATCCCCATTCCTCCTCCACTCCTAGCTCTACTCTATCCTTCACTCCTCTCTCAGCTTCTTCTTGTACTCCTTTTCCTTTTCCCTTTCATTTAAAGAGTTCACTCTAAGCACCTTCCTACTTTTTGTCCCTTTCCTCTTTCTCCATCTATCCTCCAATCTCGACTTACCTTCTACCAAAAAATTATCTGATTTTCCCCCACCCTCTCCCCTTAGCACATGTACATCCTTAACTCTTCCTATTATACTCCTATTTACCACTACTTAGTCCATTAACGCTCTATCTACCACACTTCCATCCACCACCCTCTCTCATGTGTACTTATGCTCGACTTTCTTCCAAAACACTGTATTTGCTATCATCAACTTTCTTTCTAGACACATCTCCACCATCAACTCTCCACTACGATTCTTTCCTGGAACTCCACATTTCCCAACCACTCCGTCAATTGGTTCATTTTCCACCCTAGCATTAAGGTCTCCCAGTACTATTACACTGACATTTCTCCCTAATCCCTCTATGCACTCATTTAAATCTATCCAAAAAGCCTCCCTTTCTTCTACACGCTTCTCACTACCAGGCCCTCCACTACACGTTTACCTATCTCTTCACTTACTAGTATAGCCACCCCTTCTCTCCCTCGCCCTCTCTTCACTCCTGATAACCTCCCAAACTTACACTGGCCCTTCTCTCTCAACTTAGTTTCACTCAAAGTCAACACATCCATCTTTCTTCTCACAAACATACTATCTCTTCCCTTTTACTCTGATCTGTACTACATCCACGCACATTAAAGGACCCAAACATTAGGGTGCTGGTTGGAAAACTCCTAGACTCTCTTATGTCTTTACTTTTTTTAGGAATGTCCCCTGTGGGGCTACAGGGAGAAGGATGCTTGGTCCCAATCCCCATCCCTTTTTTCTCGCCTCTTATGATCCAAGTGGAAATACTTGGTGGCAGTATTCTTTTGCCCCCACCACAGGGTAGGTTGGCGAAAAAGGAAATGAATATTCAGAAAAGTTTTTACAGGACAGTAACAAGTGGTTGGGGGACAGCATAACGGAGGGACAGTTGTAGTATAGAAGTGTCATCATTTCTCTATGAACAGAGTTTTTCTCCATCACAGACAAAATGATGTGTGACTCTAGTCCGTAGGGGTGCCCCAACTACATGCTACTTTTGCCACAATAACATGGAGCCAATACCCCAGAAGGGGGTATAATAATAATGATAATAATAATAATGATAACTATAATAATAATGATGATGATAATAGTAATAATGATAATAATGATAATAGTAATAATAATAATAATAATGATAATAATAATAATAATAATGTGGATAGGAGGTAAAGGGAACACGGGCTGAGGGAAATACTTTTATTCCTGACTAGTTTCGCCTGAGTGGCTATCCACATTCGTCACAATGTATACACAATAATAATAATAATAATGATAATAAATAGTAATAATAACAATAATAATAATAATAACAATAATAATAAAAATAATAATAGTAATAATAATAATAATAGTAACAATAATGATAATAATAATAATAATAGTAATAATAAAGATAACTGATAATAATAATAATAATATTAATAATAATAATAATAATAGTAATAGTAATAATGATGATAATAATAACAATAATGATAACAATAATAAAAATCTACATCGGTCGTACAAACTACACATTATAAAAAAAAATCAGCTTCCTTTATCACATGAAACACAATCGAGGGGGAGCGCCTAGACACGCAGTCGTAAGGTTTGGTGCATATGCAGACATGCCAGCCAGCCATTTGAATAATTCTTAAATCTTCACGAGATTTGCACCGATGTGCAGTCAACAACTGATTACCGATACTTTCTCAACATTTTTGCCACACTATCTGCGTGGAGAGAGAGAGGGTGGGTGGTGGTGCATTAGAAAGAGATAGAGACGTAGAGAGAGATGTTTACAGAGGTTGAGACGGAGAGGTAGAGAGGGAAAGAGAAAAAGGTAGAGAGAGGGAGAGAACGAGAGAGAGAGAGAGAGGGGGGGTGAGAAGAGGGTAGATCAAGTTAGACGACGTCGATGAGATGGGGAGGGGGGGGGAGAAGGCATGTGAAGTAAGGGAGCAAGAAGACGGAGAAATCCGCCCCAATATGCAGTGCCTAAAATGTATAGAGCGAAAGACAAATGTCCTGTCATCTCCACTTCCCCACAACACACCAACTTCCTGGATTTGACATAATGGTTCCGACAATGTCTGTCGCTTCCGAGTTCTCTGCACAACACCCCACTTGTTCTGATTGGTTGTGTAGAGCGCTGAGGAGTGTTGCTATTGGCTGAAAATCAAACATCCAAATTCCCACGTGGTGTCTTTGTGAAATGTCTGTTGAAAAGTGCGCGATATTGTATCCTCCTCTAAGGCAAGCATGTCAAACTAGGGGTACTTCGAAGGCCACATTAGTATAACACGTGTTGTCATGAGGGCCACACATAATATCCGTTTGCCCACTACAACTAATTGAAGTCATTTAATAAAATCTCTTGCAGAATATCTATTTTTCTTAAATTTGGAAACATACAATGTTCATCCTAATGTTTTAACAACATTCATGAATACAAAGTAAGAAGTATTAAAAGAAAATGGTAACATACATTTGCTGTATGCGGCAATATCAAATACATTGTACAAAAATTGCAATATTTTTTAGAACTGAAAAATTATATTTAATCACTTTTAACATTTTATCCTGAGTTTTGAGGCCTCTTTTTAATAACAATATTTAGTATGTCTGGCCCAAATGTCAGTGCAGTTCCTACTTTGATAAGAGATGACAAGTATTGATTAGTTAGCCTTGTCCTCTGAGAATGTTTTTGTTGAATTCATGAAAGAAAACAACTGTTCACACACATAGGTCGAACCAAACATTTACATAATCTTTGTGGCAAAATATCTGAAGTTTTTAAAATTTTCAGGAAGGTATGAAAAGAAACCAGGTACCCCATTTGAAGATATTTTCCTTGCAGTGCAGAATTAGACTACATTTTTCATAGTTCCATTTGCATGCTTTCTCCTGCCTCAGCAAAATCAAAGGAGAATGGTGCTGAAAATAATGCAAATTGATGGTCAAAAGATGAATCACAAAATCTTTTTTGAATTTCCTTTGACACCAATTCCAGGTGGCTGTCATACTATGCAAAGTTAAACATAACTCATTATAGGCAGTGTTTCTCAGCTCTTCACACAGGAAAGTTGACTAAATTTTCATCTGATAGCTGTGACTTCTATAATTTAATTTTTGTAATGAAACACTTGATGCCATCATACAAATGAGTGATGAGTTTGTTTTTACCTTATAATTTCATATTAAGATCAGTTAATTGCACAGTAATATCAACAGAAAAAAATCTTAGAGCCAACTTTCATCTTTTATTTCATCCATGTTTTGACCTTTCATATCCAAAAGCATAATAATTATTTCTTGTTAAAAAAAAAAAAAAAAAAAAAAAAATCAGCACTTTATGACATGACAACCAGCGGACTTCGGTGTGGAATGGATCATCGGTGAATTGGTTATCCAATTTTCCAACAAATCCCTGAACTGATGGTGGTTGATAGCGCAGCCTCTGACATAGTTCACTGTCTTTGTGACTAAGCTAAGCACATGATCCAATTCTAAAATCTTTGAGATTAAATTTTGCTGATGAATAACACAGTGAAAATGCAGCATACATATGCTTAGCCTGGATGCGAGTATTCTACTATTGTTCGTAACTTGGCAGCAACACAAAGGATTACAAAGGCGGAGCATGCCGACAGGAGATCTTTTGGTCCATATCTAGGTCGGATGCGAAAAAATTATAATTAAATAAATAAATAAAAAACTATAAAAATGTAAATAACAAATAAAATACACAAATAAATGCATAGGTATAATTAAGTAATAAACAGGTAAATAGTAAATAATAATAAATTGACATATAACTAATAATAAATGAAAATCAGACAAATGATAACAAAACAAAAAATATAAAATCATAATCATTACAGCATCTTGCTTAGGTGTTTATCTAAATGATTCTTAAACTTTCGAACTGAACTACATTGCACTGCCTCTGCAGGAAGTTTATTCCATTCATTAACTACAAGGTTGGCGAGGTTGTTTCTACCCATTTCCAAGTTGAATCTATTTCCAGACAGTTTGAGACCATTGTTTCTTGTCCGATTCTCAGTGTGAAAATTTTGTCACTTTTGATGTCAATTCCCTTTAGAATTTTAAAGACCTGTATAAAGTCTTTTTAGGGAAAACAGATTTATATGTTTTAGTCGATTTTCGTATGATTTATTTTTGATATTTGGAATCAGTTTTGTGGCTCGCCGTTGTACTTTTTCTAGTGTGTCAATGTCTTTAATGAGATTCGGTGACCATACAGAAACAGCATATTCCAAATGTGGACGAACTAACGATTTATATAGCTTGTTAATGAGTGATGGACTTTTAAGTCAGAAGATCGCACAATAAGTCCTAGAATCTTATTTGCTTTCTCAGAGGCTGAAATACACTGTTTGGATGATTTAAGATCATTACTGATAATTACGCCGAGATCTTTTTCACTATCCACTTTTGTTAACGAATTTCCAAATACTTACTTTTATTTTTACCTATGTGCATTACCTTGCATTTACTTGTGTTAAATTTCATTAGCCACTTTTCAGACCATTGCTGTAATCTATCAAAATCTTCTTGAATATCTAATCGGTTTAAGTGATTATTTGCTATTCCGCACAGTTTTGTATCATCAGGAAATTTGGAAACAGTAGATTTTAGTCCATGGTCTATATCATTTATATATACTATGAATAGAAGTGGCCCAAGAACGGAACCCTGAGGAACTCCACTTGTAACATTTTTCCATCTAGAAGTTTGTCCATTTAAAACTGTTTTCAATCATTCAACCAATTACTAGTCCACTTATTCCGTGTGAAGCTAATTTAGTAAGTAGTCTTTCGTGGGGGACGGTATCAAAAGCTTTTGCAAAGTCTAGATATATTAAATCTATATTGTTTCTTTTGTCATAATTCGAGATAACTGTGTTGTAGAATTCAAGTTAGTCATGCAAGAACATTTCCGTCTAAAACCATGCTGGCTATCATTTATCAAACGGTTACTTTCTAAATGATGTTCGATAGCATCTCTGATGATAGTTTCCATTATTTTTCCTACGATTGAAGTCAAACTTATAGGCCTATAGCTATTTGGTTTCTTTTTGTCACCTTTTTTGAATATGGGAGTAACGTTAGCTAGCTTCCATTCTCTTGGGACATCTCCAGATATGATGGATTTCTTGAAAATAATTTCTAATGGAACAACAATCTCATTTTTCATTTCCTTTAAGATTCTTGGATGCCAACCGTCAGGCCCTGGTGTTTTATTAACTTTGAGTTTATCTATACACATTTTAATTTTCTCTTTTGTTATAGGCTATTTACCGTAGTAAGTTTACCCTAGACTTTTCACAGGTTTCAGTTTGGAGTTCACTATATTTTTCATTCTTTCATTTTCAATTTTGACTATACTTAATTCCTTTTTTTTTTATATCATTAAGCTCTCTGTTGGTTTCAGCATTCAGTTGGTTTACCTCTCTATACATTGCCTTGTATTCAGCTTTCAGATCTATAATTCTATTTATTAATTCTGTAATCTCCTGATTATTTAGGATATTTTTAAACCTTGATTCTCTTTCCAATTCCAAACCTCTATCTACCACTGCCCTGAATCAGAAGCAATGCAGCAAGACACAGCACATCCACAACAAAGATGCTCTTTCACCATGAGTGACCAGGAGCAAAGGATTGATTGATCTTCCCCCACCTTCATCCTTATATCATGGGTTCAATGAAGGTAAATAAGAAAATAGCTTCAGACTTTTTTTTCTATATGTGAGTACATGACTGTTTAACTACAAGGACACTATAATGTCACATAGGAAATGCTTGCACAATATCTGCACTATTACCCTTTGCAATACATTCTACTACTATTAATATCACCTTTTCATGCAAAACCAATGCCAACTTAATGTATTACAAATTTTAAACGTCTACACCCTAAAAAGTCATTCTACAAATAAATACTCCAAGTATAAAATCGTAAATATTTTGACAAACAAAACAGATTCTGCTTATAGCTTCATATGTTATATAAAAAGAGTTGATCCTCATAATCATTACATCAAAATATTTGTAAAAATCTTCAATATCCAAAAATGAATTTCTATTTCATCACTTAATATTAGGGAGTTACTCTTTTTTTCATATATCAATAAACATAAATATATCTTAGATCAAATCAAAACACTCAAATGTTAACTTTACATTTTAGAGAAACTGGGTCATTCATAAAACCCCATTTCTATTTATAAACCCCCACTGCTATTATGTGAATCTATCACACAGTCAGTTATCAATTTGTTAAAATTCTACCATCAAACAAAAATAAATGTAAATGCTTAGCATATCACTTCTTCCAGAAATCTAAAATATGAGGTACTGTTTTACAGAATGATATACCCTTAAATCTAGTAATTAGAGCGCTTCTGTGGTTCCAGTGCCGGTAATATTTAGTTCAATTGTTGGTAACTTGGAAAAGGTGGATAGTGGTAGATCATACACTGTGCAATCAGCTGGTTCTTCTACAACTTCCAGACGGGGTAAGAAGTTCCAGTACCCCCACCCTTTCATCATGTGACAAATGAGAGAACCATCGTCTGTGTTATTTTTGCGGCTAATAACCACAATTTCACCACCACACACAACTGCTTTCAGGAAAGTGTTTCCCCTAAAACTTAAATCTGGGTCCCCATGGTGTAGCCATCCTAAGCCATCTCGAGGTGACAAAAACTCCATTCCACAGGTCTTCAAAAGGCCCTGTGAGGTTGGACACTGTAGAGGGCGTACACCTCCAAAGAGGTAGACACAGTCAGCATGACCAACTGCAACAGCACCAAACCTTTCCTCTTGTGGAGGTGGGCCAGAGACCCAAAGCTGAAAAACAAGAAATCTAATCATTCATCCTTGAAAGTACATTGAAAATATAAGACTTGATTTTCTAAAATCAAATACTGTACTCTAGGGTTCATGTACAAATTCCAGTAAGATGTGCAGAAGATGTGAAGAAGAGACATTAAAATACTAACTACTGAACAACACATGGAAAGTCCTCACATCACATACTTCATTATATAACTGCAACCCGAGGGACACACACACACACACACACTACTGCATCACATGCAGCAATTGAAGCAAGAGGTATTGAAAACATGCTCCGGACCGCTAACTAGCACTTTGCCGACAGACGAATTTGGAACCAACCAACCGTCTACCTAGTTGTTTACTCAAAACGAGATAGGAGATATATAATTCGAGTGGCCGACAATATAACCATCTTTGTATCTTTATTTTTTTTTTTTTATGATCAGCTACTAAAAAATGGAAGGAAAAAATTAAGGCCATAGGGACAAGGAACCAACAAAAAGATGCCTAGATGTAAGTAGAGTCGAGTCACCACTTGTGGTTCTCCCAAAAAGGACGTGCCTGAACGAAACACCAAAGACATACCAAAGGTTTGAAAATGTATTTTCTAGATTTGATAAGGATAATTCTAGTATGTATAGAGGTATAGAAATGGAAAGGGAACCCAGGTTTAAAAATATAAGAAATAGGGAAATCAATGACTTGTTAGATGAAATACTAAAACTTAAAAGTGAATGCAAAATTATATACAAAGAAGTAGCCCTAATAAGAAAGGCCAATAAAGAAAATAACAGGGAAATGGATGAGTTGAAAATGGAAATAAATAGGATACTAAATAGGATAAAGGGAGAAAATGAAAGATTGAAAAATTACATGAATAGGAATGAGGCATTAAAGAGATGAAGGATCAAATGCAGGCAGCGACCATGAAAGTGGAAGAAAAGATAAAAGAAAATGACTTCCAAGAAATAATGAAACAGTGGAAAGTAGAACAGGAAAGTCAAAAATTTTCTTTTAAAGAAATAGTGGAGCAGCAGGTCAAGGAGAATGCCAAGGAAATAGTAATGCAAGTGATTAGAGAGAAAGGTAATTTGGTCAGGGACACAGTGGAGGAAAAAAAAAAAAAAAAAAAAACGTGCATTGTAATCTATGGTATCAAAGAGAAGCATGATGTTCCTAGATATCAAAGAGAAAAAGAGGAAAAAGAGATTGCTAAAGAAATTCTGAAAGAGATTCAAGAGGAGGGACAAAGTTTAGATAAAGAAATTTAAGAAACATATAGGATAGGTAGATATTCAAATGACTGCAGAGGAAGTACTATCTAGAACAACAAAACTAGCAGTGAACAACACAAATATGTATGGATAAAAAAAGAAATGACCGATAAAGAAAATGAAAAAGGAACATAGAAATAAAGCAAATGAAAAAAATGAAACAAAGAACTGAGACTATCCAAAAAGCCTCCATTTCCTCTACACTCTTCTTACTACTGGGCCTATATACACTTACAAAAACCTAGATCTCACTTCCCAGTTTCAACTTCATCCATATTAACCTCTTTCTGCTCCACCACACATTTACCTCTCTTTACTTACTAGTATAGCCACCCCTTCTCTCCCTCTTCCTCTTTTCACTCCTGACACCCTCCCAACTACACTCCCATACTCAAACTCATCCTATCTCTTCCCTTTTACTCTCATCTGTACCACATTCATGCACATTTAAGACCCAAACCTTAGGGTTTTGGTTGGAAAGCTCCCAGACTATCTTATGCCTTTGCTTTTATAGAAATGTCCCCTTTGGGGCTACAGAGAGTAGGATGCCTAGTCCTATCCCAATTCCGTTTTAGTCACCTTTTTATGATTCAAGTGGGAACACTGTGGCAGTAGTCTTTCTCCCATACCACAGGGTGTGTGTGCATGTATGTGTATACATATGTATACATATATATATACAGATATACATGCATACCAAAAGTCCCTTTCCCCTTATAAAGGGGATATGGTTATAGAAAAAAAGAGTAGATTAGTTGAGCATTGAAAGATATGAAAGCTAGTAAGGAATATGGGTGTGCTTGAAAAAGCAAGGAGTTAATATTGTGAACTGGCTAATGAGATTTTATAATGTGTGTCAAAGGGACAGAAGTGTGCCAGTGGACTGGAGGAGTGCATGTATAGGCTTACAATAACGGGATAAATATGAGGTGAATTTAAAGGTAAGAAGCTCGAGTAGGTGGAGATCTTTAAATATTTGAGGTCACATGTAGCAGGAAATGGAGGAGTGGGATTGGATGTGAATTATAAAAGTAAGGGAAATAAGCTAATATCTAGTGGGAATGAAAAAGTGTCATAAGAATCAGGTATCTGCAGACAAACTCAAAGATAAGGCTGCGTTAACACTGAGCGAGTCTCAGCTGATTCTCATCAACTGTTGTCAGTTCATCTGAGTAGAAACGATGTTGGTTACAATCTTTTGTTTGTCCAATCTTCAAATGTCAAATTACCTTTGCATCATATATTGAGAAGCTGAATGGCAAAATGAAAGGAGCTAAATTTTTTTTTACAAATGTTAGACAGATTGTTCAAGTGGTTTTAGGGAAGTCTAGAATGCTGCAAGCAAAGTCTTCTTCTGGCTATTCAAATTCACAGCATTTGGTGAGAATTGGCCCAGACTCACTCAGTGTAAAAGCAGCCTTAGACTATGAAGGAGATAGGCATCTATCTATACACCAAAAAACCTCTTCCCCCAATGGGAGATATCCAGTCAAAGTACCCACTCTTCATTCATCCCACACCCACCCAACATCCCTCTGTTTTTCTATATATCTTTGCTGGGAAAGGAAATTCCTTATTACTTTCACTCCTATCACATCTCCCCACACCCCTCTTTGGCTAAACCATGCAAAGGGTGCACCTCATCACCCTCCCAGCACCACTACTGGCCCAATCCTGATGCACATTTTTCAATGCAATTAAACACTGCAACTAAACTAATATACTCAATGAAGAAGAGGAATATCATACTGGTATATCATAGAGGTATTATATATTTTTTATTTCAATGGAATGGAATATTACAACCATGCTAATACACTCACTGAAGAAGGTACAAAACACCATATTGCTATGTTAAAAAGGCATTAAAACTTTTTTCTTTGCACTGGACTATTTTTCTTCTCACAAATGGTACCTTTTACTATCTTGAGATAATGAAATTAATTTCATGCTTACCTCTACCTGATGGAATTGCCTTTATGCTGCTGGATAAGCTATTCACTCCTTGCACATCACATGTACTAATGCAATTCAATCACTGCTCAGCCCAAATAATTCACACATAAGTAAGCCTTACCTCATCCTTAATATTAAATACTTCCATAGATTCCAGTAGTCGAACACTTTTGTGACCTTCACTTTCACTGATGTGCTGTCCACCAATCACAAAGATTTTATTACCACTGACAGCATAAGCAGCATACTTGCGGGCAAGAGACAACTCAGGAAGGGGGCGCCATTTATTGGCATAGATGTCATATTCTTCCACACATTTTAGAAGTCGGTTCTGCATTTGGAAATATCACTTTCAGTAATCTGCTCACATAATAAAACAATGACAAAATAGTTTCAATATCTATTATCATAACTGTACAGAATATGATGTGATTGTGACTATGGCACAGTATGGAATGGTGACTTAGAATATGAGGGAGGTACAAAGGAGCCCAAATATGTTTAAGATGACAGGTTTGAGAAGTACATTGTGTGTGTGTTTGTGTGTATTCAATTAGTTGTATTATACAGGAAGAGAGCTATGCTTGTAGTGACCCATTTTTGTATCTTTCAGCATCCAGTTTGATCTTACCTTATATAGTTTTTGCGCTCACTGTTTCTTCATTCAGTTTGTTCCAGATATCTATCACTGTGGGAAGCTATTCTTTGTCAGATCTCTTCTGTAACTATCCTTTTTAAGTTTCTTTTTGTGTCCTCTTGTATTTACCTAGTTGTACTGTATGGGAAGGGAGCTATGGTCGTGGAGACCTATCTTTGTATCTTTCAGCATCAAGTTTTTTCTTAAAATCTTCAATAGTACTTACATACTTACACACTGTTTCTTTAAGTTATTCCAGATATCCAGCACTCTATGTGGGAAGCTGTTTTTTTTCAGATCTCTTCTATAGTTATCCTTTTTGAGTTTCTTTTCATGACCTTTGTTTTTCCATCGTCATTTTTTAACAAATCATTTCTATCAAAGATTTCCATCCCTTTCATGATTCTGAAGATAGTCAGTAGATCACCTCTTTCTCTTCTCTGCTCCAGTATTGGTAGTTCCAGTTTCGATAATCTTTGTTCATATGTTAATTTGGAAAGAGCTGGTGCCAATTTTGTCATTGCTCTCTGTATTATTTCTAGTTTCCTTATATTCTTTTTAGTACTGGGTGTCCATAGTGTCACTGCATATTCCAGTTTTGGTCTAATCAATGTAACTAATATTTTTTTAAAATAATTTCTTCATCCGAATAGTCAAATGCCATTTTCATTGACCTTAATAGGTTGAGGGTTTCTCTGACTATTTTGTTTATATGTTTATCTGGTGTCATGTCTTTGCTGATTATTACTCCAAGGTCTCTTTTCGAGTGCACTTTTTTGAATTCTTCAATTTTATAATTTTTTGAAATTCTGTTTTTATTTTTTCCAAACTCCATTATGCTACATTTCTTGATATTGAAGTTCACTTTCCACTTTTGAGTCCATTTCCAGATTATGTCCAGGTCTGATTGTAATGAAACACAGCCCTCTTCTGTTCTTATTTTCTTTAATATTTTTGCATCATCTGTGAAGAAATTCATATAACATTCAACTTCTTCATCCATGTCATTTATATATATGGCAAGCATGATTGGAGCCAGCACTGACCCCTGTGGAACACCATTTATCATTTCTTCTCACTTCGAGTATTTGTCTCTAATTACTACCCTCATTTTTCTCCCAGTCAGGAAGTTTTCCATCCATTCTAATAATTTACCTCTGATGCCACGTACTGATTCTATTTTTCTTATTAATTTCTTGTGTGGTACCATATAAAATGCTTTTTGTAGTCTAGATAGGCACAGTCTGCCCATCCATCCCTCTCTTGTATTATATCTACTAGTCTCGAGCAGAAGCAGATCAGGTTTGTTGTACATGATCTTCCTTGTCTAAATCCAAATTGATTTAGGTTTAGTATAGATTTTTCTTCCAGGTGTTTAACCCATCTACTTTTGATCACTTTTTCACATATTTTTGCTACTGTGCTTGTTAGGGAGACTGTAGTTGGTTGGATTTTCCCTGTTTATTCCTTTATATATTGGTACAATGTTTGCATTTTTCCAGTCTTGTGGTACCTTTCCTTCTTTGAGTGAGCATTTGATTATTGTGCATATTTTATCTGTTAACTCTTCTACACACTCTTTCAGTATCCAATTTGCAATTCCATCCAGACCATGCAATTTTCTGACATCAAGGTTTTTTATTTAGTCGTTGATTTCCTTCATTGGGGGGTTTTCTGTCTCGCTATTCCCTCACAGTTAGGTGTGTTCTCAATTTTGAATACCAATTTGAAGTGGTTGCTCATAATTTCTGTCATTTCTTTTTCTTCTGTAGATTCATGACTTCCTTGGCGCAACTTTTCTATTTCTTGTTTGTTTTTTGGTTAACCTTCACATTTGTAAAATTGTTTACATTGTTCCATGCATTTTTCTATTAATTCTGTTTCATAATTTCTCTTTTCTTCTCTGCGTATTTTTACATAATTGTTTCTTAGTTTGATGTATGTTTGCCATTTGCTCGTTTTTTTTTTTTTCCAAGCTTTGCCTCTTTTATCCTTAGCTTCACAAAACTTTTTGTTGTACTAGTTCTTTATGTATGCTTTCTTACTTTTGTTGTACATATTTGTTCACACCCTCATTGCAAATTTCTTTTAGTATATTCCATTTCTCTTCCATCCTTGTTTTTTGTGTGTGTGTATTTACCTAGTTGTATTTTACGGGAAGGGGAGCTATGCTCGTGGTGTCCCGTCTTCATATCTCATTTTATCTAAACTGTTTTTAAATTCATGTATTGTTTTTGCACACACCACTTTCTCATCTAATTTGTTCCAAATGTCTATTACTCTGTGGGGAAAGCTGTTCTTTTCCAGATCTCTTCTATAACTGTTTTTCTTGATTTTCTTTCTGTGTCCTCTTGTATTTCTATCATCCCATTTTATTAGATCCTCTCTATCAATAGTTTCTATGCCTTTCATGATTCTATAGTTATCAAATCTCCTCTCTCTCTTCTTTGCTCTAATGTCTGTAGTTCAAGTTTTGCTAGTCTCTCTTCATATGATAGTTTTGAGAGTGTTGGTGCCAATTTTGTAATTGCTCTTTGTATTCTTTCAAGTTTTGTTATATATATTTTTTTCCTGGTGACCACATCGTTGCTGCATATTCCAATCTTGGTCTTATCAAAGTGATTAGTATTTTCTTCACTATTTCTTCATCCAGGTATGTAAATGCCACTTTGATTGTTCTTATTAAATTATAAGTTTCTCCAAAAATCTTGTTTATATGTTTCTCAGGGGACATATTATTCATAATAATGACTCCCAGGTCCTTCTCATTTTCTACTTTTTTTATTCCTTCTTCTCCCAATTCATATGATCCTGCTATTCTTTTTTTGCTTCTTCCAAATTCCATTATACTACACTTTTTAGTGTTGAACTCCATCTCCCACTTCCTACTCCATTTCCATACTTTATCGAGATCACTCTGTAGTGACTCACAATCTTCTTCCGTGTTCACTTTTTTCAACAGTTTTGCATAATCCGCAAAGAAGCTCAAATAGCTTTCAATTCCTTCATCCATATCATTAATATATATAGCAAACATTATTGGGGCCAGAACTGTTCCTTGTGGAACACCACTTATCACTTCATCCCAATTAGAGTGTTTGTCTCTTATCACCACTCTCATTTTTCTTTCTTGCAAAAAGTCTTCCATCCATTTCAGCAGTTTGCCCTGTATTCCTCCTGTAGTTTCTAATTTCTTAGGCAACTTCTTATGTGGCACCTTGTCAAAAGCTTTTTTTAGGTCTAGAAATGCACAATCAGCCCATCCATCTCTTTCTTGTATTATATCTATTAGCCTTGAATAGAAACATATTAAGTTTGTGACGCATGATCATCCTTGTCTGAATCCAAATTGTCTTGGATTTAGTACGTTGTTTTTTTCTAAATGCCTTACCCATCTACTTTTGATAATTCTTTCACAAATTTTTGCTATCGTGCTTGTTAGAGATACGGGTCTTCTTTGTTTCCCCTTTTATATATAGGTACTATATTTGCTCTTCTCCAATCTTTTGGAACTTTTCCTTCTTTCAATGAACTGTTTATTAGGCTATGTATTTTGTCTGCCAGTTCATTCCTGCATTCTCTCAAAATCCAGTTTGCTATTTCATCTGGTCCATGCGATTTTCTGACATCAAGATAACTCAAGTGTTTCATTATTTCATTCCTTGTTACTTCTATTCCTTTCATAGGGGGAACTTTCTCCTCACATTCGATATCACTAGGTTGTACATTCTCCCTTGTAAACACTGATTTAAAATGCTTGTTCATAATTTCTGCCATTTCTATTTCCTCTGTGTATTCAACTCCTTGTTGTAGTTTCTCTAAATCTTGTTTATTTTTCATTTTGTTATTTACAAATCTGTAAAATAGTTTTGGTTGGTCTTTGCATTTTTCTATGACATCTTTTTCGTATTTTCTTTTTTCTTCTCTGCACACTTGTACATATTCATTTCTATAACTAGTATATATTTTCCATTTTTCAGGTCTTTTGTCTTTTTTCCATTTTGTCCAAGCTTTATTTCTTTTATCTTTTAACTCCCTACAACTTTTGTTGTACCAGCACTTTACATATTCTTTTTCTTGCATTTGTTTTGGGACATACTTTTCCACTCCTTTATAAATTCTTGTCAAAATATTCCATTTCTCTTGCACTGTTGTTTTCTCTTTGTATTCTCTCCCAGTCTTCTTTTTGAAAGAATTCTCTTATTTCATCAAAATTTGTTTTTTCATGCATCAATCTTCCTTTTCTATATTGTTCATTTCTTTTTATGTATTTTTCCTCATTTAGTTCAATTTCAACCAGTATGTGGTCACTTTTACTTATTGGGGTCTTATATTCAATCTTTTCCACTATTTCAGGTTCTGATGTGATTATTAGGTCCAGTCTCGATGGTTCTTCTTCATTTCTATACCTAGTGTTCTCTTGAATCCATTGCGTCATTGTATGGTCAATAATCATATCAAGTAGTACATTTCCCCATGAGTCGTCTCCACCCTTTACTGTCATCTCTTCCCAGCAGACTTCTTTACAATTAAAGTCACCCATTATAACTATTCTTCCTCCATCTTCCATTATCTTATTTAATGTTATCCTTGTGTCTTCTAACATACTTTTATGTTCTCTCTCTTCCCACGAGGCTGTTTTAGGAGGCACATAATTTATTACAAACTTTCTGCTCTTCCTATCTTTGTCTTCCACTTCCATCATAATCATCTCTACTCTATTTTTTCCATATGTGACATTCCTCACATTTATATCCTTCTTAGTCAGGAGCATAACTCCACCTCCTTGTTTTACCTCTCTGTTTCTTATCCAACAATTATATGCACCATGTTCTACACTGTTGGGTGGTAGTGGACCTTTCAATTTTGTCTCCACAATTCCCATTATGTCTGGTTCTTTTTCTTTCAGGTACATTCAGTTCGTTCAAGCCTGTTATTAAGCCATCTATATTTGTGCAAGACCTTTTCAATTTTCTGCTACTTCCATCGTGTTTTCCTTTCCCCTTCCGTTTTTCTCTGTTATGTACCATTTTCTCACTTTCATATTCACTATTCTCCAATAGAATTTCTCTTTTTCTCGTTTTTTCCCTTAGCTTCTTGTCTTTTGGCTTTTTCATCCTCTCTTTCCTCTTTATTCATTTCTCTTTTTATCCATATGTTTAAATTGTTCACTGTTTGCTAGTTTCCCTGTTTTTGTTAAGATATTCTCTGCTGTTGTTTGTGACCTGAATTTGATCTTAATTGGTCTATATATTTCTTCTATTTCTTTCCCTGTTTCTATTCCATCTTCTTGATCTACTTCCAATATCTTATTTACTTTCTCCTTCTCCTCCTTTATTCTTGTACTCCAATTTGTATTATACTTCTCTTCCATCCCCAATATAATTATACATTTCTTTTTATCCGCTAAGTCTCTCACTATATTCTCTTCCTCCCTCATCATTTTAATAATTGTGTCTTTAGTTATCTTTCATCTGTTGTGCCACTATATCCTTAAATACAATTTTGTTATTTTCTTGAACTTTTTTCCAACCCTGTACTTCTTTTGCTATGGACTCTTTATTCTCTTTATTATTCCTCTTTAATTCTTCATTCTCATCTTTTACTTCTTTTAACTGTCTTTTTAATTCTTCTATTTCTTTAGTTGGGGTTTGGTTCTCCTTCTTTAACTCCTCTTCCAATTTATCAACTCTCTGCGCTATCCTTGTAAGCTGACCGAACCTACTCTCCTAATGTTCAGTCATTTTCTCTAGTTTTTCTTCTAGATTTGCTAATTGGGGGAGGTTGGCATCCCCCCCTCATTAAATCCATGGAAATTATTATTTTCACTTTCTATTGTGTTGTTCTTATCTATATTTCTAACCTTAATGCTTTTACTGATATTTTCAATTTCCCGTGTCGTCAGCAGACCTCGTTTATATTTTTTCTGCTGTCAGGGGGAGCCCGTTTGTCTCCCTCCTCATTTCCTTCCATTTCCCTAAGTAATCCCTCCCCTTCTCCCCTTTCAACTACACCACAAGCTTTCCCCTTCCCTACTAATACAAGAAGGTACTTCCTCGTAGTTGAAATCCACGAAAATTGCGTTTTTTCCGGAGTTCCAATCTTCGCCGTCAATCCGACGACTGTGTGCGTGTATTTACCTAGTTGTATTATACAGGAAGGGAGCTATGCTCGTGGTGACCCGTCTTTGTATCTCTCAGCATCAAGTTTTTTCTTAAAATCTTGAAGTGTTTGCACACACTGTTTCTTTGTCTAATTTGTTCCAAGTATCTACCACTCTGTGTGGGAAGCTATTTTTTTCAGATCTCTTCTGTAATTATCTTTTTTTTTAGTTTCTTTTCATGTCCTCTTGTTTTTCCATTGTCCTATTTCAATAAGTCATTCTTATCTAAGATTTCCATTACCTTCATAATTCTACAGATAGTAAATCTCCTCTTTCCCTTCTTTGTTCCAGAGTTGGTAATTCTAATTTGGACAGTCCTTGTTCATATGTCATTTTGGAAAGAGTTGGTGCCAGTTTTGTTGTTGCTCTTTGTATTCTTTCTAACTTCTTTATATTCTTTTTGGTACTGGGTGTCCATAGTGTTGCTGCATATTCGAGTTTTGGTCTTCTTAGTGTAGTTAATTTTTTTTTTATTTTTTTTTATTTTTTTTTATTTTTTTATCATTTCCTTGTCGAAATAGGCAAATCCCACTTTTATTGACCTCAATAAATTATAGGTTTCTCCGACTATTTTATTAATATGCTTATCCAGTGTCATGTCTTTGCTGATCATCACTCCTACGCCTTTTTCTGAGTTTACTTTTTTTACCTTTTCACCAATTCTATAATCTCTCAATATTCTGTTTTTACTTTTTCCAAATTCCATTATGTTAAATGTGGGTAAAAGTAAGGTGATGAGATGTACAAGGGGTGAAAGTGGCAGCAGACTGGAAGTGAGCATTAAGGGAGAAAGACTGGAGGAAGTGGATAGTTTTAGATACTTGGGTGCAAATGTGGCAGGAAAAGGTAGAATGTAGATTGAGAGAATTGAGTAAATGCCTTGGTGGATTAAAAAGTGTATTGAGGAATAGACATTTGGGAATGGATGCTAAGAGAAGACTGTATGAAGGAGTGATTGTGCCAAAAGCACTGTATGGGGCAGAAACATGGAACATAAGAGAGGAAGAGAGAAGGAGTTTGAATGTTTTGAGATGAGGTGTCTGAGAAGTATGATGGGGGTTACTAGGCTAGATAAAGTGAGAAATGAGGAGGTGAGGAGGAGAACAGGGGTGGAAAGGAAGCTGGGAGACAGGGTTGATGAAAGAGTATTAGGATGGTTTGGACACATGGAAAGAATGAGTGAAGAAAGACTAGTAAAAGAGGTATGGAAGGCAGATGTGGAGGGAGTGAACATGAGGGGACGTCCTAGGATGAGATGGATGGATGGGGTGAAGAGGGCTTTGGGGAAAAGGGGAATGTCTGTTGAGGAAGGATGGGAGAGGACCGAAGACAGTGGTGAATGGAGAATGGTTGTATATGGATGATGTTGTGATGCATGAGGTGGAATAGATGAGGGGATGGGGGGTGAGGTAGTATGTGTGAGCAAAATTTGATGCAGCCCAAAGGGATTTCTCCCCGTCTTCTCCTTTTATGCATGGGGGGGACTGAGAGGGGGGTCGCCGATTTAATGAAGCAGCCTTGCTGTGGATGTGCTGTGACTTGTGACACTGCTTCTGACCCAGGGCAGTGGACAAGGTGCAGGGATGACCCATCATCCAGGAGGTGCTAAGATAAGAGGGAGGGTGGAGGGGAGTGGAGTGTATTTAGGGATGGAATGGGTGGGAATGCTTTTATGCCTTTTTCTTTTTGGCTACCTCCCTTGAAAGGGGGAAAAAAGCCTTGGTATATGTATGTATTTCTTCAATTTGTTTTCCTATTTCAGGTTCATCTTCTTGAACTACTTCAAATATATTATTTACTTTTTCCTTTTCCTCCTTTATTCTAGTAGTCCTATTTAAATTATGCTTCTCTTCCATCCCTAATATAATTATACACTTCTTTATATCTGCTAAGTCTCTTACTCCTTCTCCCTCATCACTTTAATAACTATGTCTTCAGTTTGTTCTTTCATCTGCTGTGTCACTATATCATTAAATACATTTTTGTTGTTCTCTTGGATTTTCTTTCAATCCTGTGCTTCTTTTGCTATAGACTCTTTATTATTCCTCTTTAATTCCTCATTCTCATCTTTTACTTCTTTTGACTGTCCTTTTAATTCTTCTATTTCTTTAGTTAGTTTTTTTTTCACCTTCTCTAGTTCTTCCAATTTTTCAACTCTCTGCGCAATCCGTGTAAGTTGATCGAACCTATTCTCCCAATGTTCAGTCATTTTCTCAAGTTTTTCCTCTAGGCTTGCTAATTGGGGGAGGTTGGTAACCCCCCCCCCTCATTAAATCCATGGAAACTATTATCTTCACCTTCCATTGTGCTGCTCTCATCCATATTTCTTATCTTTACATTTTTGCTATTCCCTTCTTCTTCACCAAAATCATCCGGCCTTTGTTTGTTTACAAGGTGCATGGCCTCCTCGATCCAGTCTTCCCCTTCCTCATTTCCTTCCATTTTCCTCAGTAATCCCTCCCCTTCTCCTTTTTCATCGCCTTCCCACTACACTACGAGCTTTCCCCTTTCCTGTAAATACAAAAAGGTACTCCCTCGCCGTTGATATCCACGAAAATTGATGTTTTTTTCTGGAGTTCCAATCTTTGCTGTCACTTCGACTGTTGTGTGTGTGTGTGCATTTACTTAGTTGTATCTTACAGGAAGGGGAGCTATGCTCATGGTGTCCTGTCTCTGTATCTTGCAGTGTCTAAATTGTTCTTAAAGTTGTGTATGGTTTTTGCATACACTGTCATTTTATCCAGTTTGTTCCATACATCCACCATTCTGTGAGGAAAGCTGTTCATTTTCAGGTCTCTTCTATAACTGTCCTTTTTCAAGCATCCTTCCATGTCACCTTCTATATGTGTGTATTTACCTAGTTATATGGGAAGGGGAGCTATGCTCATGGTGATCTGTCTTTGTATCTCACAATATCTAGTTTATTCTTAAATTCATGTATGGTGTTTGTACATACTATTTTTTAATCCAATTTGTTCCAGACATCCACCACTTTGTGTGGATTTTTTTTTTTTTTTTTTAATCTCTTCTATAACTGTCCTTTTTGAGCTTCTTTTCATGTCCCCTTGTTTTTCTTCTATCCCAATTTAATAATTCTTCTCTTTCAAGGACTTCCATGCTTTTCATAATTCTGTAAATGGCCAACATATCACCTCTTTCTCTTCTTTGTTTCAGGGTAGGTAATTCCAGTTTAGACAATCTTTGCTCATGTCAGTTTTGAAAGTGTTGGGGTCATCTTTGTTGTTGCTTTTTGGATTCTATTTTCCTTATATTCTATTTTGTACTGGGTGTCCATAGTGTTGCTGCATACTCCAATCTTGGCCTTACCAGTGTGACTAGTATTTTCTTTACTTTTTCCCCATCCAAGTAATTAAAAGCCACTTTTATTTATCTCAACAAATTGTGGGTTTCTCCAACTATTTTGTTTATCTGCTTGTCTGGGGACATGTCTTTGGTGATGATTACTCCTAGGTCCTTTTCCGAACCAAATTCCTTTACTTCCTTTGCACCAACTTTATATGTCCTGATATTTTTTTTTACTTTTTCCAAATTTTATTATACTACTTTTCTTAATGTTGAAGTCCACTTCCCACTTCTGACTCCATTCCCAGACCTTGTCCAGATCTCTCTGTAGTGATTCGCAATCTTTTTCTGTACTTACTTTCTTTAGTAGTTTTGTGTCATCTGCAAAGAAGTTCATGTAACATTCTACACCTTCATCCATGTCATTTACATATATAGCAAACATTATTGGAGCCAGTACTGAACCCTGTGGGACTCCACTTATCATTTCTTCCCAAGTAGAGTTTATCTCTGAGCACCACTCTCATTTTTCTTCCATGCAAGAAATCTTCCATCCATTTCAATATTTTCCTTGTATATGTCCTGTTGTTTCTTATTTTATTAATAATTTTTTGTGTAGTACTTTATCAAATGCCTTTGGTAAGTCCAGGAAAGCAGTCTGCCCATCCATCACTTTCTTGCATTATATCTATTAACCTTGAATGGAAACAGATCAAATTTGTGGCACATGACCTTCCCTGTCTAAATATGAACTGTCTTGGATTTAGTATATTGTTCTCCAGATGTTTGAGTCCATTTCCAGATTTTGTCCAGGTCTGATTGTAATGATTCATAATCCTCCTCTGTTCATACTTTCCTTAATATTTTTGCGTCATCTGCGAAGAAATTCATATAACACTCCATTCCTTCATCCATGTCATTTATATATATGGTAAACATGACCTTTGCGGGACACCACTTATCATTTCTTCCCATTTCAAGTATTTGTCTCTAATTACTACCCTCATTTTTCTCTCAGACAGGAAGTCTTCCATCCATTCTAATAATTTACCTCCAATGCCACCTACTGGTTCTACTTTTCTTATTAATTTCTTGTGTGGTACCTTATCAAATGCTTTTTGTAGGACTAGATAGGCACAGTCTGCCCATCCCTCTCTTGTACTATTTCTATTAGTCTCAAATAGAAGCAGATCAGGTTTGTTGTACGTGACCTTCCTTGTCTAAATCCAAATTGATTTGGATTCAGTACAGTTTTTTCTTCCAGCTGTTTAACCCATCTACTTTTGAACACTTTTTTACATATTTTTGCTACAGTGCTTGTTAGGGAGACCGGTCTGTAGTTAGCTGGACTTTCTTTGTTTCCTCCTTTATAAATTGGTAAAATATTTGTATTTTTCCAGTCTTGTGGTACCTTTCTTTCTTATAGCGAGCATTTGATCATATTGTATATTTTATCCATTAACTCCTCTACACATTCTTTCAGTATCCAATTTACAATTCCATCCGGCCCATGTGATTTTCTGTCATCAAGGTTTTTTTATTTGGTTGTTGATTTCCTTCTGTGTTACAATTACTTCCTTCATTGGGGGGATTTCTGTCTCTCTATTCACTCACAGTTGGGCGAGTTCTCAATTGTGAGTACTGATTTGAAATGATTGTTCATAATTTCTGCCATTTCTTGTTCTTTTGTATATTCATAATTTCCCTGGCACAGCTTTTCTATTTCTTGTTTTTAGTCTACCATTCACATACCTATAAAATAGTTTAGGTTGTTCCTTGCATTTTTCAATTATTTCATTTTCATAGTTTCTCTTTTCATCTCTGCGGATTTTTACATAATAGTTTCTTAGTTTGATGTATGTTTGCCATTTGCTTGTTTTTTTGTCTTTTTAAAAAAATTTCCAGGCTTGTCTCTTTTATCCTTAGCTTCACTACATTTTTTGTTGTACCAGTTTTTTATGTATACTCTTTCTTGCTTTTGTTGTGGAACATATTTGTTCACTCCCTCACTACAAATTTCTTTTAGTATATTCCATTTCTCTTCCTAAGATGGGAGGGAGGGTGGAGGGGTGTGGAGTGTTTTCGGGAGTAAAATGGGTGGGAATGTTTTTGTGCCTTGTCCTTTTTGGCTATCCCCCTGGTAAGGGGGAAAAAAGCCTTGGTATATGTATGTATGTATTTCTCTTCCATCCTTGTTTCTTCCTTTAGGATTTTTTCCTAGTTTGCGTTATGAAAGAACTTTCTAAGTTTCTCAAAATTTGTTTTGTTGTACATTGGTCTTCCTATTCTATGTTTCTCATTTCTTCTTAGGTCTATTTGTTCTTTTAGTTCAAATTTTATTAGTACATGGTCACTCTTTCCTATTGGTATTTTGTAATCTATTCTGTCCACAATTTCAGGTTCTGACGTAAGTATTATATCCAGTCTCGATGATTCCTCATTGTATCTGTAACAGGTATTTTCCTTTATCCACTGAGTCATTGTGTATTCAATGGTCATGTCAAGCAGGATGTTGTCCTAGGTGTCTTCTCCACTCTTTACTGTCATTTCCCAACATATTTCTTTTGAATTAAAATTACCCATAATTACTATATTTTCTCTTTCCTTCAGTATGTCAGTCAGTTCATACTTAGTATCTTCCAACAGTTTGGAATGATCGTTTTCTGTCCAGGACTGTGTATTTACCTAGTTGGATCTTACAAGAAGGGGAACTATACTTGTGGTGTCGTCTTTGATCTCGCAATGTTTAGTTTGGTCTTAAATTTGTGTATAGTTTTTGCACACACTATTGTTTCATCCAGTTTGTTACAGATATCCACCACTCTGTGTGGAAAACTGGTTTTTTTTTTCAGATCTCTCCTATAACTATCCTTTTTGAGTTCTTATCATGTCTCCTTGTATTTCTCTTATTCCAATTTAATAAGTCCTCTCTATCAAGGATTTCTGTGCTTTTCATGATTCTGTAAATGGTCAGCAGGTCACCTCTTTCTCTGCTTTGTTCCTGTGTGTGCAAACACCATACAAGAATTTAAAAACTAGATACTGCAAGATACAAAGATGGGTCACTACGAGCATAGCTCCTCTCACTTGTTGCTGGAGAGGAAGTCTAGCGAATGAGCTTTGTCACTTGGATCAAGGAAACGCCTTGTTGTTGTTTTTGGAATGAGAGGGCTATGTAATCAAGTGACTGGTAAGATGTGAAATCCAGTTCTGGAAAAGTATAGTATAGCATGAAATGGAGGAAAGAAAAGAAGATAAAAGAATTAATGAACCAACTAAATGGAGGAAAGAAAAGGTAAAAGAATTAATAAACCAACTAAGTGAGGATTGGATATGAGTAGAGTGGAATCACCACCAGGTGTGATAGCAAAGAGAATGTGTCTAAACGACACTCCGAAGGCTACTCAAAGGTGGGAAAACAATGTTTTTTTTTGGGATTTCAAAGGGAAAGGGGAGCAATAGGAAAAGTTATGGATACAGAAAGAGAAACTAAGTTTAGCAATGCACTAAGGAATCAAGACATCAATGACTTGATGGAAGAATTAACAGATCTAAAAATAGTTTATAGAGCTTTGCACAAAGAAATGATAAATTTAAATAGAATGAGGAAATAATCAGAATTGAATGATCTAAAAAGTGAACTAAGTATGATTAAAAGAGAAAATGAAAGAAAGGAAAACAAGGATAGAAACAAAAACGAAGAACTGAAGAAAGAAGGCAAAGAACAAATACAAGCAGTGACTGAAAAAGTGGGAGAGTCAAAGAGATGGGTCTCCTTGAAATAAACAATCAGTGGAAACAGGAACGTGAAAATCAGAAAATCTTTTTCAAAGAAATAGTACAACAGGCAGAGGAGAATGCAAAAGAAACACTAATTAAGATAATCAAAGAAAAGGAAAACTGGGTGAGAGACGCAGTGGATAAAAAGAAATGCATTGTGGTTTATGGTATCAAAGAAAAACATAATGTATACAAATACCAAAGAGAAGAAGAGAAAGAAATTGCGAAGGAAATACTGAAAGCAGTTCAGGACAAGGGTCAATAGTTGGATTAGGAAATCAATGAGGTGCACAGAATAAGCACATACTCTAGAGAAAAACACTATCGGCCAATGAAAATCAAACTAAGGACTCAAATGATAGCTGAAGAGATACTATCGAAAGTGGCAAAACTAGACAACAGTGAAAATTACAAAAATGTGTGGATAAAAAAGGAAATGAGCAATGAGGAAATAGAGAAAGATAAGGCACTAAGAAATGAAGCTAATGAAAAAAACGAGAGAAGGATGGAGACTGAAAAAAAAAAACTAGTTTTTTTGGAGATTACTGGATCTGAGGCTGAGAAAATGTTACATACATACATATACCAAAGGCTTTTTTCCCCTTACACAGGAGCTAACCAAAAGACAAGGCATAGAAACCACTACCACCCATTCCATCCCCTACATACTCCACTCCCCTCTACCCTCCCTCTCGTCTTGGCACCTCCTGGATGACAGGTCATCCCTGCATCCTGTCCACTGCCTTGGGTCAGAAGCAGTATTGCAAGACACAGCACATCCACAGCAAGGCCGCTTCATTAAATCGGCAACCTTCTGTCTCTGTCCCCTCATGCAGAAAAGGAGAAGATGGGGAGAAATGCCTTCGGGCTATGTCAATTAATTTCTCATATATACTCCCTCAACCCCCATCCCGCTCAAGCATCACAGCATCATCCATACCCAGCCATTTTCCATTCACCCCTATCTTCTGTCCTCTCCCATTCTTCCTCAATAGACATTCCCCTCTTTCCCAATGCCCCTTTTACTCCATCCATCCATCTCATCCTAGGATGCCCCCTCATGTTCACTCCTTCCACACCTCTTTCACTAATTTTTCTTCACTCATTCTTTCCATGTATCCAAACCATCCTAATACTCTTTCATCAACCCTATCTCCCAACTCCCTTTCCACCCATTCTCCACCTCACCTCCGCATTTCTTACTCTAGCCTCGTAACCCCTATCATACTTCTCAGGCATTTCATCTCAAACACATTCAAACTCCTCTCTTCCTCTCTTATGCTCTATGTTTCTGCCCCATACAGTGCTGTCAGCACAATCACTCCTTTATACAGTCTCCTCTTAGCCTCCATTCCCAAATGTCTATTCCTCATTACACTTTTTAATCCCCCCAGGCATTTACTTGCTTCTCTCAATCTACATTCTACCTCCACCCCCACTCCTTCCTTTCCTGCCACATTCGCACCCAAGTATCTAAAACTATCCACTTCCTCCAGTCTCTCTCCTTTAACATTCACTTCCAACCTGCTGCCACTCTCTTCCCTTGTACATCTCATCACATTACTTTTTTACCCACATTTATCTTCAACTTCCTTCTTTCATACACTTTCCCAAACTCTGTCACTAACTTCCTCAATCCATCCTCTGATCCTGCTACAAGCGCAGTTTCATCAGCAAACAACAAATGGTACATCAGAAAAAAGGAAACATAAACCAAGAAAAAATTAAAAGTGGCATACACAATCATGGACAGTATGATTTCTGGAACAAATGAACTAAACGACTATTTCTTAATAGAGAAACCAGACATAATGGGAATTGTGGAGACAAAGTTTAAATGTCCTATATCATCAAGTATGGTGGGACAAGGTCTAACAACCATTGGGCGAAAAACAGAATGTATAAACAGGGGGGAGGAGTCATGTTATTGACTAGAAAGGGTTTCAATGTGACAAAGATGACAGAAGGAAAAGATATTGTGGAAATAATTATGATTAAAGTTGTAAATAGTAATACAAAAAGTAGAAAATTTATAGTAGTATATGTGCCCTCAAAAAGGCAGGCTTGGTCTTATAGTGATCATTCCAAATTACTGGAAGACACAAAGAATGCATTATCTGAGCTGATAGATGGAGGAAACATAGTAATTATGGGTGACTTTAACACAAAGGAAATAAATTGGGAAGAAATGACAGTAAAAGGTGGAGAGGAACACTGAGGCAACACTCTACTGGATATGACCATTGATTATACATTGACTCAATGGGTCAAGGAAAATACCAGATATAGAAACAATGAAGAACCAAAAAGACTAGACTTAATGTTCACATCTGAGTCTGAAATCGTGGACAAAGTGAATTACAAGACACCAACTGAGAACTGAGAAGAGTGACCACATACTAATAGAGTTTGAACTTAAAGAACAAAATGATGTGAGAAGAAATGAGAAACATAGAGAAGTAAGATTAATGTACAACAAAATGGACTTTGCAAAACTTATAAAATTTGTTCAAAACGCTAACTGGGAAAAAATTTCAAATGAAGAAACGAAGATGGAAGAGAAATGGAACATATTTAAAGAAAAATACAAGGAGGGTACAGATAAATATATACCAAAGAAGAAACAAAAAGGGTTTACAGAAAGTGTTGGTATAACAAAAAGTGTAGTGATGCTAAAGATAGAAGAGACAAAACCTGGAAAAGATGGAAAAAGACAAAAAAAAGACCAAATGTTAAACATACATCAAACTGAGAAATGAATATGTAGATATACACAGGGAGGAAAAAAATAAACTACGAAAAAGATATAATAGATATATGCAAAGACCAACCTAAACTATTTTACAGATATATAAATGATAAACTAAAAGACAAACATGAAATAGTGAAACTGAGTGAAGGAAATAAAGAATATATAAATGATATAGATATGGCTGAAGTTATGATCAGGCATTTTAGGTCTGTATTTACAATTAAAAATTCACAAATTTGGGATGAAGGACAGCAAGGAAGATCCCCTGAAATGAAAGAACTAATGGTGACATTGAAAGAAATAAGGAGAAAAAAAAAAAAAAAAAAAAAAAAAAAAAAAAAAAAAAAAAATTAATAATAATAATGTCAGAAAGTCACACGAGCCCAACAGAATTGCAAACTGGATATTGAGAGAATGTATTCACTGACAAAATACACAAGACAATTCACTTCTCACTCAAAGAAGGAAAAGTACCACAAGAAAATGCAAACATTGTACCAATATACAAAAGATGAGACAAAGAAAATCCAACAAACTATAGACCGGTATCCCTTACATCCACAGAAGCAAAAATATGCAAAAAAGTTATTAGGAATAAATGGATTAAACACTTGGAAGATCATGTACCACAAATTTAATATGGTTTTACTCGAGATTAATAGAGATAATACAAGAAAGAGACAGATGAGCAAATTGTGCTTTCTTGGACTTACAAAAGGTCTTTGACAAAGAACCACACAAAATGCTACTAAGAAAAATTAAAATAATAGGTGGAATACAAGGAAAGTTATTGGAATGGAAGATTTCTTGAATGAAAGAAAAATGAGGGTGGTACTTAGAGACAAGAACTCAAATTGGGAAGATATGATAAGTGGAGTCCCACAAGGCTCTGTATTGACTCTGATAATGTTTACTATTTATATAAATGATATGGATGAAGGTGTGGAATGTTATATGAACTTTTTTGCAGATGATGCAAAACTACTAAAGAGAGTAAGTACAGAAGAAGACTGCATATCTTTTCAAAAAGACCTGGATAAAGTCTAGAAATGGAGTCAGAAGAATGAAGTGAACTTTAACATTATTAAATGTAGCATAATGGAATTTGGAAAAAGCAAAAATATAATCTTGGTTCAATATAAAATTGGTACAAAGAAAGTAAAAAAGTAAACTCAGAAAGGGACCTAGGAGTAACTATCTCAAACGACATGACACCAGACAAACATGTCAACAAATTAGTCGGAGAAACTTTTAACTTATTAAGATCAATGAAAGTGGCCTTTGACTACATGGATGAAGAAATGGTAAAGAAAATACTAGTTACACTGATAAGACCAAAATTGGAATATGCAGCATCTCTATGGACACCTAGTACAAAAAACAGAAAGAATTCAAAGAGCAATAACAAAGATGGCACCAACAATTTGCAATTTGACATATGAACAAAGATTGGGCAAACTAAATTTACCAACCCTACAAAAAAGAAGAGAAAGAGGCGATTTGATAACTATTTACAGAATTATGCAAGGGATGGAAATTCTTGATAGGGATGACCTACTAAAATGGGACAGTAGAAATCCAAGAGGACACAAGAAGAAACTTAAGAAGGACAGTTACAGAAGAGATCATAGCTTTCCACAGAGAGTAATAGATATCTGGAACAAACTGAAAGAGGAAACAATGAATGCTAAAACTATACATGACTTCAAGAATAAACTGGATGCGGAAAGATATAACAGCGGGTCACTACGAGCATAGCAAGGATCAGTACTAGCCCCGATCATGTTCGCTGTATACATTAATGACATGAATGAAGGCGTGGAGTGCTATATAAATTTTTTTTGCAGATGATGCAAAATTACTTAAGAAGGTAAAAACGGAAGAGGACTGCAACTCATTGCAACAAGATCTGGACACAATATGGAATTGGACTCAAAAGTGGGAAGTAAAATTCAATATTAAGAAATGCAGCATAATGGAATTTGGAAAGAGTAAAAATAGAATATCAAAAGACTACAGAGTTGGGGAAGAAAAAATAAATAAAACAAACTATGAAAAAGATCTAGGAGTGATGATTGGAAAGGACATGAAACCAGATAAGCATATAAACAAGATGTTCGGAGAAACCTACAACTTATTGAGAGCAATCAAAGTGGCATTTACCTATATGGACGAAGAAATGATAAGGAAAATACTTACTACACTAATAAGACCAAAACTCGAGTATGCAGCATCACTTTGGACACCCAGTACCAAAAAGAATATTAAGAAACTAGAAAGATTACAAAGAGCAACAACAAAACTAGCACCGACACTCGCCGAACTAACATATGAGCAAAGACTATCCAAATTGAACCTACCAACTCTGGAACAAAGAAGAGAAAGAGGAGATTTGCTAACTATCTACAGAATAATGAAAGGAATGGAAGTTTTAGACAGGAACGACCTATTAATGTGGGACAACGGTAAAACAAGAGGACACGGAAAAAAATTGAAAAAGGATAGTTATAGAAAAAACTTGAAAAGGAACAGTTTCCCACACAGAGCGATAAATATATGGAACAAATTAGACAACAAAACAGTATGTGCTAACACTATACAAGATTTTAAGATAAAACTTGATGCGGAGAGATACAAAGACAGGTCACCACGAGCATAGCTCCCCTCCCGTATATTACAACTAGGTAAATAAATACAACTAGGTAAATACAAAATACAACTAGGTAAATGTATGAAGGTCGGGTATCGAAAGAAAATGGGCAGCTTTCCTATTTTACCTTGCATGACCATGACATGCAGAAGAAGCAGGCCATGTATGAAAGTTGGGTATTGAAAGAATAGTTTCTGGTGAATCTGGGGCTGCATCAAGGTTGTGTGATGTTTTCATGTTTGTTAAATGAGCATATGAGAGGTAAACAACAAAGTGCTAAGCACAAGATTGGAAATGGGTTAAGATGAAAGAACTCGGGGAAGTAGACCAGAAATTTGTGGATAACAATAAACCTGGTGACTGAGTTTGGAAGGGAATGTGAGAAGAAAGCTACAATTGAAAGTGTTTAAAAGTAAAATGATGAGATGTATAATGAATGATGGTAGTAGGTTGAATGCATAAAGGGTGAGATGCTTATGGAAGTGGAGAATTTTAAGTAATTGGAGTTGCATGTGGTGGTAAATGGAGGAATGGATGTGGAAGTGAATAACATTCCAAAATCCATTTCTTCACTAAATAGGGTGGCTGAATACAAAACCCCACCCACTTTATCTATCTATACAGTCTGCTGGTATTCATGAGGGCTAGGTTCCAAGACCTTTCATAAATAGTGAAAAATCATGTATAGTGGACGCCTCCCTTTAAAAATGCCTTAGAATACTTTTTTTTTTTAATAGTACAATTTTTTTTTTTTTTTTTTTTTAATATCCCCAGTGGGGCTACAAGGTGAAGGATGCCTAGTCCCACTCCCCGTCCCTTTCTTCTTGCCTCTTACGATCCAAGTGGAAATACTGGTGGCAGTATTCTTTTCCCCCACCACAGGGATGGGGGTTGAGGTAGTATGTGTGAGCAAAATTTGACGCAGCCCAAAGGGATTCCTCCCCGCCTTCTCCTTTTATGCATGGGGGGACGGAGAGGGGGGGGTCGCCGATTTAATGAAGTGGCCTTGCTGTGGATGTGCTGTGTCTTGCGACACTGCTCCTGACCCAGGACAGTGGACAAGGTGCAGGGATGACCCATCATCCAGGAGGTGCTAAGATAAGAGGGAGGGTGGAGGGGTGTGGAGTGTATTCAGGGGTGGAATGGGTGGGAATGATTTTATGCCTTTTCCTTTTTGGCTACCTCCCTTGTAAGAGGTAAAAAAGCCTTGGTATATGTATGTACGTACAAAAGTTTTATTGTTTTCTGATGTAAATAAATATTAATACTCAATTTTTAAAGTTATTTTTTAAATATAATAATAAATCTTAATACAAATCATAGTAAAATAGACTCGTACTCACCAATAATGAAAAATCTATTGAATCATGTACCCAAATTGGCTACTCTCAACTCCTCAGCCAGAGAAATTGATGCTGGAGATGCTGGCATCCCACAGCACATTTTTATTGTTTACATTTAAAATTTATATCAATTTATGTATTGGATATTGCTATTTTGCTAATTCTTAGTTAATAAATGTATTTATAAATGAAATAATCATTTAAGTTTTGAATTAGGATTTATTATTTTTCTATTTTAGATTTCAAGTAAGAGATGTGTAGGGCTCATAGACAGGTGGGAGAACTGCGAATATGCATTGGTTAGGTTCAATGGGAAAAGTCGAGAATATGCAGGGTCACGAATGGCAAGTTGTAGATAGGCAGGGGTTCACTGTACATACCATAGGCCTACATATCTTGGGACTACTTGGCCAGACAGTCTAGGGAACATCATCATCATCCCCCTTATAAGAGATACCAGCCTAGGCATGCACCTGTTCCCATCCAGGATGACCAGATTTCTTAAGCGGGAATATGGTAGACAGCAGCTGAAATTATGTTAGACTAGCGAAAATAATGACAAATCTTCTGTTCCTTTTAATATGATCAATTTCTGTTATTTCTTATCAGTAGGAGAAATAAGTTAAATTTAGTATAATTATGCTAAATCTGGTCACCTGGCTCCCATCCACCACCCACTGTTTTCATCTCATCTTAGTCCCTTGTGGATGAAGGGTCATCCTTGTCTCCTGCCTGCTGCCCACATCAGAAGCAATGCAGCAAGATATGACACATTCACAGCAAGGCAACTTCATTAAACAGTGACACTCCTTCCTCATCTCCTCATGCGGTAAGAGAAAAGATGGGGAGAAATCCCTTTAGGCTGTGTCTAAATAGCATCCATACACAACCATTCACTCATTTTGTACACATTAAAAACTCCTTCAGCTGAAGGAACATGCCTCCTGATGTAAGCTCTTCACCTTTGTCTTCATTCAATGGCTCACTTCTTACTGTAGCATTTGAATCTCCTTTCCAAAACACGCTGCAAACTGGTCTGATTAAAGAATAGTGGAATGGTTTGGCACATAGAATGAAGAAAGATGAGCAAAAAGAGTATGGAAGGCACAGGAGGATGAAGTGAAATTGTGGGGAAGACCGAGAAGGAGATGGATAGATGGGATGAAGGGGGCTTTGAGTAGAAGGGGAATGTCTATTGAGCAGAGAAGGAAGAAGACACGAGATAGGTGAAAGTAGAGAATGGTTGTGAATGGACTATAAACTGATGTATGAAGGGAATTTCTCCTTGTCTTTCTATTTTTGCATGAGGGGACAATGAGGGAGGGTTGCTATGTATATAAGGTGGTGGGGCCCTGTTGTGGGTGTGCTGTGTCTTGCTGTACTGCTTTTGACCCAGGCAGTCGGTGGGAGATTGGGATGACCCTTCATCCATGAGGAGCTAAGATAAAAGGGGAAACAATTGGGTGATGGATGGGAGTTGGATGGGTGGAGTGGGTCCATGACTTGGCTGGCTGTCTCCTTTATAAGGGGGAAGAAGCCTTTGGTATTTAATTAGATAGACAATAATACATTCTCATAAAAAATATAACTAACAACGACTTACATTATTTTCTCCTCCTATTGCATACAACTTGCCAGCATGTGAAACAAGTCCAAAATGGCACCGTGGAGTTGTCATGGGAGCAATTGGCATCCAAACCTCTTGTTTCAAGTCGAACTTTTCACCTGATGATAAAACTCTGCCCTCTGCATCACAGCCACCAATAACGAACAGATATCCACCTAATGGGACAAAATAAAATACTGATTTAACTGAATAATGTAAAACATTACTTACAAGTTCACAATAAAGCACTCTTTTACATACATACATATATATATAAATCATTGAAAACAGCAACATCTGCATTAACCATAGTCTTGTGGAGATTTACCATACATCTTATTACATACTTGGTTTCTGCATTCAAAACAGCTATTGCTCACCTGAAAGACATCAGTCAAACTCAGAAGGAAGTCCTAAATTTACAGAACTTCATGGTTATCCTGTCATCCAGGATAGCTATTCTATCGATGAGGGATTTGGCTAGACCGGTGACATTGCTGACCCAACTCCCAAAATTGACACATCTGATTGGGCCATGCTCTCCAAGTATCAACCTACCTGATTCGCCAATTCCTTCACATAACCAATGCTTCTAATTGGCCAACATGTCTCCCTCTTTGCTCCTAATGGCCATAATATCTGGTAACTGATCTTTCTCTGTAAGACCTTGTATGCCAACTTTTCTCATTGCTTTTGAAAATATACATATGTGCAAGCACTAAGATCCTACTTACTCTTCTCTTGAGTTTCACTAATGCCCTTCGGATGATAGTTATGAATGCAGAGACCAAGTCTAAAGTTAGACACAAAAAATCTCCACAAGATCATTAATGCACATAGTGTTTTCTTCAATGAGATATGTCTACAAGAAAACCTGCTAACCTACTACTGAAATATATGAATTTATATGTATATATATATATATATATATATATATATATATATATATATATATGCATATTTTAATTGCCTGGAGTGAGTGTAAGACTGTAAAACACTATGTTCTATGTTGTAGTAAACTGCTAGACTGACATGTAAATATATTTTGTTTTGTTATGGTATCAGGCACACCTAACAGAATGCATTTATATATGTATAAAACCTCACAACATGTTCCCATATTTGCATCTGTCTCAGTATTCAAACTTTGGTTTTTTGGGTGTTAAGTGAGCACATTATCACCTAAACATCAGGGTCATGACTAGGGGTAAAATGTTAAAAGATGGCAACTACTGACATAGTAGGGAAAACACCATTTGAGGATGACGTCTTTATTGTTTGTACACTATTTTGCTCACTGGAGCTTTTTCAGCTGTACTTGAAGAAAACTCCAAAAGGGAAGCATTGTACAATCAATAATGGCTTCATCCTCAAATGGTGTTTTCTCTAGGATAAAATAATGACATAATCAATAATTTAGAGATAAAGAAAATAAAGCAAACATGGTGAAATTGATAACCTTAAACTATTAGCAAGGATGCAACACTAAAAAGATAAGAAAAATAAAGCTAATTACATCATATAATTTCACACCTGTTCATATGAAATGCTAATGTAGCTCTTTGGTCAATAATATCCACAATGGAATGTATAGTGAAATTATTTTGACCAAATATGACACCAAAGTGAACACACTTTACATACTACACTTCTAAGGTTGCAGGACAAGAGGCAAACCTTCAGCTACAATACGGTGGTTTCTTCTGGCTATATGGAAAGACTTGATGAGTCTATAGTCACGCTTGTGCTGCCACAAGTCCACGGCCCACATTCGACGAGAAACTTTATTCAGTCCACTGGAAAAGAATTCACATACTTTCAGATTTTTATTCCTAGAAGCCTTCTAATTGGATTACTGTGAGTGCATTACGTGAGATACACTAATTTTGGAAAAGTAAGATGACAGTTACATTCATATTACATGTGCAGAAGAATGAATATGGAATAAAAGGGCACTTTATTTTCTGCAAGTATAAAAACAAAAAAATTTTTGGTTGTGCTTTAGCCTGTATGGGACAGATTTAAAGGTTAAGGTGGCAGAAAGAACTTTAAGTGTGTTTCAGATGAAGTTTTTGAAAAGTATGGTGGGGGTTATGAGGATGGACTGTGACAAATGAGGAGGTGAGGTGGACAGTGAGGATGGAGCAGGACCTGGTAGATAGGGTTGATCAAAGAATATTGAATAGTTTGGAGCATATGGAAAAAATGTGTAAAGAAAGATGAGCAAAATGAGTATGGAAGGCACAGGAGGATGGAGTAAACTTGAGGGGAAGACCAAGAATAATATGGACAAATGGGGTGAAAGGGGACTTGGCTAACAGGGGAATGTCTGCTGAGCAGAGAAGGGAGAGGGTAAGAGATAGGTGTGAAAGGAGAATGGTTAAGAATGTAAGATAAACTGACATGGTCTGAAGGGATTCTGTCTTGTCTTCTCTATTTACTCATGAGTGAAGGAGGAGGGAGGGTCACCATGTAAATGAGGCAGTGGGGTTAAATCAGCTTTGGCTGCTAGGCCCTGATCGATACTGTGGAGTTGCTGTATCTTGGTGTATTGCTTCTAATCCAGGCAGTAGGTAGGGGAAGGCATGGTCCTTCTTTTACAAGGAACTAAGATAAAAGGTTATAAGTTGGGGTGCTGGATGGGTGTGGATGGAGGGAGAATGGGTGTGTGCCTTTGCTGGCTACCTCCTTCATAAGGGGGGAGGAAGACTTTTGGAACAGATAAATGCTTAACCCATTAGTCACAATGACCTTATAGAGACATTGTTTCACCATCTGAATTAACCTTTCCCAAGTGGCACCATATCATGCAGCATAAATAGGGATGGTTCTGTGCTGAACAGGGGAAATTTTAAACTTCTCTTCAAATTCAGAAGATGATAGAAGTTGTCCAATAGTACTTCCTGCTTGTATAAGAATTTGGCATTATCAGAATAAACTACTGAAGGAATTTCATATCTGTTAGTAAATCTAACGAAAGCCAAAATGAACTCGGCAGTGGACATAGAATCCACAACTTCCAAATGGACAGCTCTTGTATTAAAACAAGTAAATATCAAAATGTAAGCCTTGACCTTATCTCCATTTCTGTCTCTAACCCATAAATGCCCCGTGTAATCCACACCAGTATGGGCAAAAGGCACACTTAAATTTACTCTAGAGGCAGGTAAAGAGGAAGGAGAAGGATAGTTAACAGCACGGGAATTATATTTCTTACAAACTATACAACCCTTCAAAATGTTTAAAACAGCTTGTCTGGCTTTAAAGATCCAGAATCCATGCATGCGAAGGAAATTAAGAGTAGCTTGTAGTCCCAGGTGCATTATTTGGCAATAAGCAAAGAATATCAAGAGTTTAGTCAAATGATGAGATTTGGACAAAAAAAGGGGATTCACAACCTCATATTTGAGGTCAATGTTCTTGTCAATTCTGCCCTTGGACCTTATCAAACCATTCTTGTCCAAGAACAAGTTCATTTGACTTACTAAAGGAGGTATGTCATTAGTATTGGAGTTCTGTAAATAAGCCAATTCAGCAGGAAAGGAATCCTTTTGCATTATACCCATCAAACAATTAGAAGTGGCCTTAACTGGGTTAGCATTAGACTTCTTAAACAAAAAGACAGCCCTAAAAATCAAAGAAGTGTGATGTAAAGTTTGCTGTAATAAGAAAACTTCAAGACATCAATTAGAGGAGTGTCAACTGGCACAACAGCCGCACTGACAATGTCTCCCTTGATGCTGGAGGGAATACATCCCAAGTGACCCTTTGGCCATGTATGAGGTGGCAACATCAACCATTCTGGTCCATAAACCCACCAATTGAATTTTTCCTTGAACACCTTAGCACTGCAAGGTTTGGTTATAAAATCAGCCGTAGTATGTTCAGAAGGAACATACATACATATACCAAAGGCTTTTTCCCCCTCACACGGGGGGGTAGCCAAAAAGAAAAAGGCAGAGAAATCACTCCCACCCATTTCATTTCCCATATATTCCACTCCCCTCCACCCTCCTCCCTCCCTCCTATCTTGGAGTCTACTTGGCTTTGAAATTTTCCAAAAGATTGGAAATTTCCTTCAATCTATTATTAACAAATATATTCTTCTTAGGAGCTTTGTTGGTCAGGATCCAAGAAAGAGTAACTTGACTATCAACAAGGAGTACAACAGAATCAACCAGTGGGGCAGACTGGTACCAGTCCTTCCTCAAAAATAGTTTTGAGGCATTTTCAAGATAGTAAAGCTGCCATAAGCTCCAAAGAAGGTAATGTTCTTTGTTTACTAGGAGCCACCTTGACCTTGGCAAATAGAAGAGAGCCATTAGACTCCTTAGGGTTCCTTAGAAGCATCAGCAAAAACAAATAATTTAAGGGGAGATTCAGAACAGAAAGTTTTCCTTTTAAAGGATAATTCATTAACCTCCCTGAAGTTTTCGCATAACTTCTTCCATCTTGTAAGAAACTTGCTATCCAATTTCAAATCCCAATCTACCATTTTTTGGTACATCTCTCTAATAAGAATTTTTCCTTGTAATAACACAGGAGAAAAAAGACCTAATGGATCAAATATAGAAGCCAAAGAAGACAAAACTTGTCTTTTGGTCGAGGCATCTTTGTTAAGGGAAACATCCTTGATTCTCAAGGTATCATAATTCTTATTATAAATATATCCCAACACCTTTACCTCTTCCTTATTGCAAATGACTTCTTGTTCAAGAACAGAAAGAACAGAAGTCTGGTTGCATGTCCACTCCCTGAGAGGTAAACCTCCATTAAGCATGATCTCATTAATCCTCTCGACCATAGCAGGGAGGGAATGAAATTCATTGGTAGTGTAGACCAGATTGTCTACATAGAATTTATCCTTAATTAAGGAGGCAGTTAGTGTCAGGCTGCATGGAAAGATGATGTTGGATAATGAAGTTCAGTATGAAGGGAGAACAGATGAAACCAAAAATGATAGTATTATATCTGTAAGGAATATATTGGTTGTTAATCCTCCTAAAGAACCAGAACCTATTACGATCACCCTCATCCTTCAAATGGATGTGCAAGAAGGCTTTCAAACATCAGCCAAAATGACATGATTATTGGTCCTGAAATACAACAAGAGAGAGAGGGGGTTGTTCATCAAGTCAACTCCTGGGAATGCAGCTTCATTTAAGGAAGGGGCTTTTCCTATTTTGAGAGAGCAGTTGAAAACAGGTCTTATCTAAGAGGTGGCAAGATCATCATTCTTGATCACATGTCTATAGGGTATAAAAATTTGTCCAGGGACTCTTTTTAGTAACTGGTTCAATAATACCCAAGGCCCCTTGCTGGTGAAACACAGCTTCATACTCCTCCCTAAGCCCCCTTTCCTCAAGGTTGTCATAGACCCTTTGTGCCACTGCCAAGGCAATCTTTAGATCTGAGGGAACAAGGTCCACCAAATCCTTTTTCCACGGGATCTTTACATAATAGTGTCCATCCTCAAAGGAAATGGACTGTTTAAATTTATCAACTTCCAAAGCATCAACGTCAGGGGTTTGTTCTTCTTTAATGCCAATGGATTCTAAAGAATAATAATTATCAAGACCATATTCTACATTAGAGTTAACAAAGACTTCCTGCAAAGGATCAAATTGTAAACTTACTGGTTCTACACAGAAATTGACAAATAACTTTTCTTTGCCTAACTTTTTGGGAGGAAAGAATTTAACAATCTTTTAGACTGAGTACAGAAAGTACCCTTCTCAGGTTTCTTTAGAGAAATTCCATTGGCTTTCAAAGAAGAATTGTGGAAAATAAGAGAGTCCCCATTGTATTCCTCAATACAATTTAACGAATCGACTCCAAGGTCAGATTCGGGATTTATCCTGAAAGGTTTCTTTTTAAATTTGAAGCTATAAGAATTTCGTACTTCATTAGAAGGCATTTCAGAAACCCCCTTTATCCTTCTCCTTATATAGAAAGGTTTCTCACTAGGAGGGATATATTGAACCCCGGTCCTGTATGGAATGAAACCATCAGCAAGTTTAATAACCTTGCAAGACAGGCTATCATATAAGGGGGCTCTCTCAATAGAAAACTGCTGAAAGTTTTGCAGAATGTCATTTCCAATGATGCCTTAAACCTTCAGTTGATCTCCCTTCACCTTGGGAAAACTAGGGGAAACAAAATTCATAATTGTTCACACTTTGGAGTACAGAGGATAATGAAGGAATTTGTATGGACAAGTTGAATCCTTCTATTGTGAAAAACAAACTAAACAGTTTTAACTTGGAGGGGAGTTTGAGATTTGCAGCATAATTAAAACCCCTTTTATTCATTAGAGGTAAACCAAATGAAGAAACCAACTTGTCCATAGGAGGACTTCAACAAGGTCCTCCTCTGTCCTCCACCAATTCCTTGTTGATAATGGAAAACTGGGCTCCAGTGTCTAATAGGAAGAGACATTGGGCAGTTTTCTTGCCTCTGCTAACAGGAAGGAAACCAAAGGAACAATTGAATCTGATAAACCATGGAAATTAGACATTTTCCCTTTGGAAAACTTGTTAGCCATACGACACATGGCTCCATGGTTCTCAGATTTGTTACACACAAAACATTTATAAGGCAGAGCGGCCTTTAACTTGGGGCATTCCAAAGAGCCATGTCCATGATTCAAACATCGGTTACACAGTCCAAATTGAGTTGCTCTAGCTTTTCTGTGTTCAAGGGAAATATAGGAAAAACACTTTGAACTTGCATGGTCAGAAATGGGGCAAAATCTACATCTGAAGACAGACTTCTTAACGGAATCTGAATTGACCTTAAAGGAGTGACCAACTCCCTTGCTAGCATCAACAGGTTTTTTCAAGGAATTTTCCTTGAAGGCAAGGGAGCTGGTAGTATCACTTCATCTGGGTTTACGTTAAGGTCATCAGATCCCATTTTAAGTCTAACTAAAACAGATTGATAAACTTCTTTAAGTTGATTAAAATTGGGGTAATTTGAATTAATCACCCGAGAAAATTCGATCAAGAAAAGTTTAGGTAATTTGAAATTAAATTGCTAATCAAATGGAGGCCCTCGCTTCCAGCCTTAGTAAAGTCAACTCCAATCCCCTTAAGGTCTTGTAGTTTAGAATCTACAGATCTAATGTAACTTTCTAGGTCCTTCAACTTGGAGACTTCAGGTGCATTAATAATAGAATTTAACACCTTGTCTTGGATCTCTTATTAAAAAACAAATCATCAAGAAGGAATGCAGTGTCATAATTAGAATCATCCACTGGTAAATTCTCCACTAAGTGAAAAGCCTTCCCTCTGAGATAACCCTTTAACCCCTTCACTCTGGGCCAAAATCTCGCGGGCAGCATTAGCTGCCAGACATGCAATGTTGCGTCATAATACTTGCATTATAAAAAATAAAGTTATCGCTGTATTGCTCGTTCTCTTTCTCCCGTGAATTTTGATAACCATAGAAAATATGATGAAGCCAGTTTACAGAGTATGGGGGTCACACAGGTACAACTACAATATATATAATCAAGACGCCGACATCCTCACGTACCCACTTGCTCCTCATGACGCCTACGTAGGCGCCATCGTATCAAAGGGGTTAAATAGATTAATTTATGACTATTAGTCAGATTGGGAATGCCAGCAATGGCATTCTGAAAACCCTTTTTAAAAGTGAAGTAGGCAAAGGGATTGTGAGAATTGCTCTCAAAGTGTTGAAGAACAATAGGAGGGAGGGGAAGTTTTACAGAATCAACTCTAGTGGATTTGCTAGAATCACCAACCTTAGAACCTTGGACTCCCCTTAATCCTTGTCTCCGTTCCTTAAAAGGAGACAATTCTAGGAGGATAGACAGGCAGTATGCCCTGGAATTTTCCATATCCTTGTCCTTTCATTAGGGAGTAACAGGTAAATGTCATCGTTAAACATTGGAATTTCTGTGAGAAAATTTTCAATATGGGCTAACATAGAATCAAGTATGGAGATAAAGTGTCAAGTTGTGAATTTTTTAAAGCCTTAAGATCTTTTGTGATTAAACATTTCTTGTGGGCTTGTTGTCTTCAGACTTTTTTTAAGTCCTCAGATTCAGAAAATGACTTTTCGTCGCTAGTCATTTTGAAACAACAACCCAAACAAAGACTTGTCCCCAATTCAAGAGTGTACGACTGTCGTACCGAAAACTGTCTTACAGACCAACCAATAAGACAGATTCCAAGAGAAATTTCATCAAGATATATCTTAAAGACAACTAAAATTAAACTGAAAAGGAAAGACAAAGCAAGGGAAACCACGATTAGAAACAATAGAGGCCACCAAGTTCAGTAGAACAATTCAATAAACTTCGTAAAAGAATATGGGAATAATAAGCGCCCCCTCAATGCCAGTTACTTTCCATCAAAGGGAAAATAGGGTCCTCAAACGATGAAAAGACGAAATTCCGAACAAACTTGAAATGAGAGAATATCAGGAAGCTGGCCTTCGTAACTACCTATCGTAACTTTAAATAATAAAGTGTTAGATTGTTGGTTACGACAAAGGGGGGAATTAAGTTGAAGGTAAAATTGACTGCAAAAAAATTAAGTTAAATTCAAACATTGAAGATTAAATTCTCAAATTAGAGAAGATTAAATTGACTACATTTAGAGAAGATTGAATTGACTACATTTAGCGAAGATTAACCTATGAAAACTACGATTTAACATTTCCGGAATACATTTGAGAGCTTACCGGTCACCTTTGTTTTAACCAGCGTAGATTCTCTAAATGTAGATACTTTAGAAATTTGAAATCTTGAAGGCCTTCTGAACCGAAGATGTGATCCCTTGGTTAGAGGTTTCCAAAAAAGAAGTCCTTCCTTGTCTTGAGCTCAGGGTAATCTGATTACTCTTCCGACGTTAGTGCGCACAGTATTCGAAGGGACTCTTACGAGTTCAAAAAGAGCTTGGAAGGCCATGGGTTAATATTTACTATAAGTAATCTCTCAAAGTTAATTCCCGATTTATTAAACCAAAATTGTTACATAGATTTAATCAACAAAATAAAAAGGAGGGGGGGTGGTTTGAAGTTTCAGGAAAGGCTCCTGAATCGAAGAAAATAACACTTTGAGCGAAAGTTTCCCAAACTAAGGTAAACACTAGGATTCCCAATAACAATTACCACACCTTTTCTTCTTGCTCCTGCATTTCCTTTTCTCTTATGTACCATTTCCTCAGTCTCAAGTCCATCACTCTCAAAAAAAAACTCCTTCCCTTCATTTTCTGTTCTTTTCTCATTCTTTTCTTTAGCTTCCTCTTTAAGTGTTTTTTTCCTTTTTTCCTCATCACTCAGTTTCTTTTTTATCCATAATTTTTGTAGTTTTTACTTTATGCTAGTTTTCCTACATTTGTTAATATTTCTTCTGCCTCTGCGAATTAAGTTTTACTTTGAGAGGTCTATTATTTTCTTCAGAATACTTTCCCATACTATAGATTTCTTCTATTCCCTTTTCAAGTCCTAATGGCTCCTCCTGTATTTCTTTTAGTGTTTCTGTTACTATATTCTTCTCCTCTTTTTCCCATGTCTCTCTTTAATACCATAGATTAATTCTTTTTTGTCTATTGTGTCTCTTACCCAATCTCTTTTTTCCTTCATTATTTCTATCACTGTGTCCTTTGCACTTTTGTTCATTTGTTCTTTGACTATTTCTTTAAATAGTATTTTTTGGTTTTATCTTTCATTTGGTTTTTAATTTCCATCATGCTTGACTTCTTTATATTTTCACCAACTTTGCCTGCCTCTATTAGTATCTTTTCATTAACTTCCCTCAACAAAGTTTCGTTTATATTTGTGTCTTCACTTTTCATCTTTTATAATTTTTTTACTTTAGCCAGTTCCTTTTGATTTCTTTCATTTCCCAAATTAATAGTGCATTTTCCTTGCTCAATTCACTCACTTCTTTGTATAATTGGTTATGTTCCCTTTTCCATTCAACAATATCCCTTTTCATTTCAAATATTTCTTGGTTTATTAGTATGCTTTTGAGGTCAATACCTCTTTCTGTTCTGAATCCATGAAATGACTAGTCTTCATATCTAGGACTGCCAATATTACGAAAAAAAAATTCTAACCACTCCCAAAGGCATTTCATACTTACTCATATCTAATCTTCTTTTGGTTGTCTCTGTGTATGTCGGTTTATCATCCATTTAATCTATTTCCCTTCTTTTTTCTATTCTTGTTAAACTTAAATCACTTTGCTACATCACGGTTCCACTTGTCATTGCCCTCCTTCAATCTGTTTACAACTAGGTAAATCACCAATTTTTGGTGTTTGAGATGAAATGCCTGAGAAGTATGGTAAGGGTTACTAGGCTGGATAGTGAGAAATGAGGTGAGGAGAACGGGTATGGAAAGGAAGTTGGGAGATAGGGTTGATGAAAAGGTATTGGGATGGTTTAGACATTTGGAAAGAATGAGTGAACAAAGATTAGTAAAAGAGGTGTGGAAGGCGGAGGTGGAGGAAGTGAACATGAGGAGGTGACCATGGATGAGATGGATGGATGGGGTAAAAGAGGAATTGGGAAAGGGGAATGTTTGTTGAGGAAGGAAGGGAGAAGACAAAAGATAGGGGTGAGTGGAGATAGTTGTGTATAGATGATGTAGATGCATGGAAGGGAGCGGTTAGGGGATGGAGTATGTTTGAATGATAATTTTGATGCAGCCCAAAGGGATTTCTCCCTGTCTTCTCTTTTCTGCATGAGGGGACAGAGACAGGGGGTCACCAATTAAATAAAATGGCTTTGCAGTGGATGTGCTGTGTCTTGCTATATTGTCCCTGATCCAGGGCAGTGGGTGAGATGCAGGGATGACCCATCATCTACGAGGAGCCAAGATAAGAGGGAGGGAGGGGGATGAATGGGAGTGGAGTATGTGGGGATGGAATGGGTGGGAGTGGATTTTATGCCTTTGGTTTTTGGCTACCTCCCTTGTAAGGGGGAAAAAGCCGTTGGTATATGTACTTTCTTATTATGATGAAGGATGAGGAGAGATGGTCGCCTTGTACATGAAGTGACCCTCCTGTATTTACCTAGTTATATTTTATAGGACGAGAGCTATGCTCGTAGTGACCCATTTTTGTATCTCTCCACATCGTTTGTTCTTAAAAACGTGTATAGTGGATGTGCTGTCTTGCTACATTGCTTCTAACCCAGGCAATGAGCAGGAGACAGAGATGAACCCTCATCCACAAGGAGCTACAAGGAAAAGGATACAAATAGGTGGTGGATAGGAGTGTAATGAGAGGGAGTGGGTGCATACCTAGACTGGATATCTCCCTTATAAGGGAAGAGGCCTTTTGTATATAGATATCTATGATAATACTAGTTATAAGCTATATGTTCTTACTAATGCCATCCATGTGAACTATCTCCCTTTTCATTCATTGAAGTTCCGTATTCAAGATAAAATCTATTAATGTATGCAATTTATACTGTATTTTGTAAAATTAAATTACTTTGAATTATAGAATAGTAACTACTTATCCCTGCATGTTTCTCCTCTTTTCCTATGATTAAATAAGTTGTACACAATACAAAGAACTCCTATGCTACTTCCTACCAACTATGGAGTGAGCTTGAGATATGTAGAAAAAAAAAAAAAAAAAAATATATATATATATATATATATATATATATATATATATAAACATATATATATATGTATGTATGTATATATATATATATATATATATATATATATTGTGAAATTTCTGTTCCTATGTACATTGCTACCTTACCCATCAGTAAAGACCATGGCTTGCATCATTCCCCGTGGGCGGTGGCTCAGTTGTTTTTCCTTGTGTTCTCCGAAGAGCGAATCCCAACCATCCCTGAATAACTCGGTGACACCATCATGGCAAGCTTCCTTCAAGTCAGAGTATTCCAATCCAAAGCGCAGGCATTTTTCCATTATTCCTCTACATGATGATGAAGAAGAAGAAGAAGAAGAAGAAGAAGAAAAAAAAAATTAATGAGGATAAATGCATATGAACAAATGAAGCAACACTAAAACTTTACATTTGCAACAACCAATCAATAATAAAAATAATAATAATTATAACAGCATATACATAAATAAGTTCTATTCAAACCTTATGTTTGGGTTCTTATCTTGGTTGTGCTTTATCCACTGTACTAGTGCAAAAAGAACTTCTCTCTCTGAATGAATCTGAAGCCCATCTTCCTCCAAAAGGGAAACAACTTGGTCCTCTGTCAGGAACTGAAATTCTTCACTCATAGTCATTTCCCTAAAAATAGCATTTACATATCTGAGTCAATTCACTTAATCTTATTACAAATGCAGTGCTTAATAACATTAAATACATACTAATAAAAATGAAGACAGGAACCAATTTTGTAAGTCTAGAGCTTGGAATCATAAACATTTCTATAATCAGGATCATGACATAATTGAAAGGCAAGTTCATGCAAAACACAATACTAATCTATCTTTGTTCTCGTAGGAAAACTATACATTAGTATGACTCATCAAATACTGTTAGCTCACATATTCTTACCGAAAATGACCAAATATAAATTTCTTCGCACAAAATTCTAATCTGGGGCAAGTGTATCTGCGAGCAAATTGGAGAATTCCAAGGCAATTTCCAGGTTCTATCTGCCTTAGCAAATAATTTATACATAGATCCTGCAAGGGAAAAGAGAATGTATAGATGCACTTAAAAAAAAAATCACCAAAAGCTAGGTGTAATGGATACACATATTTAATAAAAACAGACCTAATGTTTTGTGGGCTGAACTGAAGTAAAACACCCCTTGCTTAACAAACAGGTGGATAATTTTTCAAAGTGGTACGTAGTTTATTGCCTTAAGGAATTTGAGACCCACTATCAACTTGCTAGGCCTCTCATAGCTTCATCATAACCTTGCAGGTCAGTTAAACCATTCATTTTCCACATTGAAAAGTGTTGGATTAGGGAAACTATTTGCAAGATGAGATGCTTCAGATGGGCAACCAACTAGCCCAGGAATTCCATAGTTAGAGAAATGGTGAGGCCAACACCAGTGCAGTCCATCAGCAAAGAACTAGATGGTTTAGATGCATGACCCAAACATCACCACATCAACTACCCACACCATAAAGCTCGATGTCAGGATCTAAAACAACAGGCAGCAAATTCACTGCAAAAACTATTAAACACCCTAATCAAAGTGATCATGTAATGATTTGGGGATGTTTCAGTGGTAAACTTGGGCATGGAGATTTCTTCTTCTTACCAAGAAATTTTACAATGAATGTTGAATGATACACTGAGGTTTTAAATGACCATATACTCTCTCTTAAATGTTAGCATATGATGATGTCAGCATCAGCGTCATTAGGCACAAGTAGGAATACAAGGATGCTGGTGTCATTGTACAGATTATATTTATTTTGTAGTTGTAGCTGAGTGGCCCCCCCCGTATTCAAGAGGCTCAATCACATTTTCTGTGGTTCTCAACATTTGGGGTGAAAGAGAATGAGTATCACAGCTGCAACTTTATATTCTATATTGTCCGTATTGTGATGCATCATCAAATCATCATACATCAGGCAGCCTAATGTGCATGTGGGTATTTGACTTTTATTGAAGAAGTTAATTAAGTCCACATTTTTTTTTTAGTGTATGTATGCAGGACTACCTTTTGCCACACAGTCAAGAGGGTGAATAACTTTCTATAAGACAATGGAATTCAGGTATTGGAAGGGCTATTATCATTATCATCAGTATTTGCTTCATAAATAATTTCCAATGTGAGTGGTAGACCTTGTTAAGGTTAGAAATGGGGAGAGTGAATGATTTGTGTGCTAAGGCTATGTAATGTAACCATGGTTGTTTTATATGTATGTGGATAGGATAGAGTATGGAGATGATTTGTGAAAATGGAGAGAAGTGAGAAGTGAGCCAGTTCTTGTTTGGTGATAATACATTTGTGGCTGGGTCAGGGCCTAAAGCAGCTAGTGTCTGAGTTTGGAAAGATATGAGAGAGTAGAATGTTGAAAGTAGGAAGTAAATGTGGGTGAAAGCAAGATGATGAGATGTTCATGGGTAGAGTGGGGCAGTGCAAGGGAATCTTACAGGTGACAGGTAGTGGAGAGTTTTAAATATTTGTGGTCACACATACCTGGGAAATTGTGCCTAAGACAATATGTAGGGCAGAGAAATACAGATCAAACTCCTTTCCCCCCAGACTTTTCTTCATGTGTAATACCCATTCACATTCTCTTTATTTGTGAAACATGTTACAAATATATGGAAGAGAAAAGTTTGTTGAAAGCAGTCAAAACTTATGAGTAATAGGGCATGTGTGAGGGTTGTGAAAAGTTAATCTTTATATATATATATATATATATATATATATATATATATATATATATATATATATATATACATATACCAAGGCTTTTTCCCCCTTACAAGGGAAGTAGCCAAAAAGGAAAAGGCATAAAATCATTCCCACCCATTCCATCCCTACACTCCACACCCCCTCCAATCTTAGCACCTCCTGGATGACGGGTCATCCCTGCACCCTGTCCACTGCCCTGGGTCAGAAGCAGTGTCACAAGACACAGCACATCCACAGCAAGGCTGCTTCATTAAATCGGCGACCCCCCTCTCCGTCCCCCCCATGCATAAAATGAGAAGAGAGGGAGAAATCCCTTTGGGCTGCGTCAAATTTTGCTCACACATACTACCTCACCCCCCATCCCCCAGCCCATTCCACCACATGCATCACAACATGATCCATATACAACCATTCTCCATTCACTCCTGTCTTCTGTCCTCTCCCATCCTTCCTCAACAGACATTCCCCTCTTCCCCAAAGCCCCCTTCACCCCATCCATCCACCTCATCCTAGGACATCCCCTCATGTTCACTCCCTCCACATCTGCCTTCCATACCTCCTTTACTAGTCTTTCTTCACTCATTCTTTCCATGTGTCCAAACCATCCTAATACTCTTTCATCAACCCTATCTCCCAACTCCCTTTCCACCACTGTTCTCCTCCTCACCTCCTCATTTCTCACACTATCTAGCCTAGTAACCCCCATCGTACTTCTCAGACACCTCATGTCAAACACATTCAAACTCCTTCTCTCTTCCTCTCTTATGTTCCATGTTTCTGCCCCATACAGTGCTGTTGGCACAATCACTCCTTCATATAGTCTCCTCTTCGCATCCATTCCCAAGTGTCTATTCCTCATTACACTCTTCAATCCACCAAGGCATTTACTTGCTTTTCTCAATCTACATTCTACCTCCACCTTCACTCCACCTTTTCCTGCCACATTTGCACCCGAGTATCTAAAACTATCCACTTCCTCTAGTCGCTCTCCCTTTATGCTCACTTTCAGTCTACTGCCACTGTCACCCCTTGTACATCTCATCACCTTATTTCTACCCACATTTATCTTTAGCTTTCTTCTATCACATACTCTCCCAAACTCTGTCACCAGCTTCCTCAATACCTCCTCTGATCCTGCCACAAGCGCAGTGTCGTCCGCAAACAACAGCTGGCTCACCTCCCACTTTTCTCCATTTTCTTTAACCATCTCCAATCCCTGACCCACTACCCTTGCATTTACCTCTCGCACTACCATCCACGTATAAGTTGAACAGCCAGGGCGACATAACGCATCCTTGACGAAGTCCCACCTTTACCTCGAACCACTCACTCTCTCCATTTCTAATCCTGACACAAGCTCTACTACTCTCATAAAAACTCTTGACAGCTCCTAGAAGCTTTCCTCCTATCCCGTATATCCGTAAAACCTCCCACGGTGCCTTTCTGTCTACCCTGTCGTAAGCCTTTTCAATATCAAGAAATGTAGTATAATGGAATTTGGAAAATGTAAAAACAATATTGAGAAATTATAAAATTGGTGAAGAGGTAAAAAAATTAAACTTGGAAAAAGACCTTGGAGTGATGATCAGCAAAGACTTGACACCGGATAAGCATATTAATTAAATATTCGGAGAAACCTACAATTTATTGAGGTCAATAAAAGTGGCATTTGCCTATTTGGATGAGGAAATGATAAAAAAAAGATTAACTACACTAATAAGACCAAAACTCGAATATGCAGCAACACTATGGACACCCAGTACCAAAAAGAATAGAAAAAAATTAGAAAGAATACAAAGAGCAACAACAAAACTGGCACCAACTCTTTCCAAAATGACATATGAACAAAAACTATCCAAATTAGAATGACCAACTCTGGAACAGAGAAGGGAAAGAGGAGACTTACTATCTATAGAATTATGAAGGGAATGGAAATCTTAGATAAGAATGATTTATTAAAATGGGACAATGGAAAAACAAGAAGACATAAAAAGAAACTAAAAAAAAAAGATAATTACAGAAGAGATTCATAAAAAAAAAAAATTGCTTCCCACACAGAGTGGCAGATACTTGGAACAAATTAGACAAAGAAACAGTGTGTGCAAACACTATTCAAGATTTTAAGAAAAAAAATTGATGCTGAGAGATACAAAGACAGGTCACCACAAGCATAGCTCCCTTCCCATATAATACAACTAGGTAAATACAAACAAAGACAAAATGCACACCTACACTTACACACTGAAATCAATTACAGGTATGACATTTGAACAAAACAATTAAACTAATACTACAATATACAAACAATGCATATGCTTAGTGATGAATTATGAGAGCCCTGCATGGGCCCCTAATCTCACTGGGACATACCTGAACACCATTCAGACCATAATAAACAAACTCCTAAAGATTAAATTTACAGGCTGCATGAATACAACTACTACAGACCATCTAAACCTTGCAGGTAACAGGTAATAATTTCCCCCATATCGCATTGCAATCATAGTGTACTTTTAGCCATTAGCTATGCATATTTTTTGATGAATCGCAGTTCCTGCAATGCAAATGGAAGAGAACATGCTTATGGGTGAGTTCATTCACATTCAGCTGGTCCTGTAATCTGAATTACTAAGCTAGTTGTGCCTGTAAAGTAATGATACAAAAACAAGATGTAAGCCTATAACGTACATTTATGTATTTGTACTAACCACCAAGCCATATACTGTATGCATGCTGAACCACGCACTGCAAGCATGCTCCCAGCATACACTGCGTTGTACTGTGCACTAACCATGAAGCTAATACACAGTTCTATACACAAATACACAGCACACTAGTGGCTGTACTTTGACCATCACTAGTGTTGTTCTGATGCAGTGCATTGATGTGTCGACGTATTTACGCACATGGTCGATTAATTACAGTTGAACCTCGAAAGCCCGGACCCCAAATGCCCGAACCCTTGTATGACCGGTCGAAATGAACAAAGGGTGGACTTTTCAAGTAAAGTTCCCTATTTGTCCGGTAGGTGGCAGCGACGGCCGTACACGTGTACTCAAACCCGGCCCAGTCAAGCTGCCACCAGGGCTGCCGTTTCGTAGAATTTTGTACCAAAACGTAGTAAAATAGCGGCATGTGGCAATTGCACAAGGACATGAGGAAATTTTTTCTACATATCAGCGGGCTGTTAAAAGCATTCAAAAACTCAAACTTTTGTTTAAAAATCATAGAACTAGTTATCAAATAATAAATGGTACATCAAAATATGACTTTTATTGGTAATTGTGTTACTTATAAAATATTATACCCCAAAAGATACGTTTTTACCGTGTAGAAAAAATTCTACGCTAAAGTTTCAGCTTTCTTTTAGCGATAATAATGTAAAAAAAAAATTATATCTTACTGAATATATTAGGGCATGGGGGCCTTATATACATTCAAGAATAAATAAACTAGAACCAACATTTTGTCAAAGTTTGACAAGTATATCTTGCTATGAAAGTCTGCACACGCCCTTGAAAAATGTATGCCCCGGTATGGCAACACTCCCATTCTACACGGCAGTGTAGAAAACGCAGCAATCGTGGCCGCCACCACTGTCCCGCGTGCATACCTTTCGATATTGACAGTGTACTTAATAAAAAATACAGTACAGTACACTGTATATACAGTACATTTACATGCCTGTATTACAGTTATTATTACAGAATTATTAGTATTATAGTATTATTATTACAGTGTTAGAGTAGTATTCTTATGTGTTTCTATGCCATATCATACATTACCTATACGTATACTGCTACGAAAATCTACGGGTGTCAGGGCGATATTTTCAATGACTAGACTTTTGGCATGACCAGACCACCCTTCCCCCCAATTAGTCCGGGCTTTCGAGGTTCGACTGTATATCCTTGCATGTGTGCTGTAGCTGTGTTGTTGTTTACTACTCATGACCTAATCATTCAATACCATGGCCATAGGAATATTCTGAATTTGTTTTGGATTTTATTGTGACTTTGGATTCATTGATGCTTACATGTGATTTAAAATTGACACTGAGTGGATTTATTCTGGAATAACAGTATCTGGATTTATTGTTTGATTTTGCCAGTGCCAAAAATGTCATTGCTTCATGAAGTTACAGTGAAAAATAGGATCAACCACATAAATATGAGTCAAATATTTGCATGCACATTTGATTGCCTGATGTACAATGATGCATCACAATATGCACATTATAAAATATAAAGTTATTGCTGTTATACCGATTCCTTTTCACCCTGAATAAATATAATCACAGAAAAATGCAATCAAGCCTCTTCACAGAATATGGGGGTCACTCAGCTATTACTACATACATACACATACCAAGGCTTTTCCCCCCTTACAAGGGAGGTAGCCAAAAAGGAAAAGACATAAAATCATTTCCACCCATTCCAACCCTGAATACACTCCACACCCTTCCACCCTCCCTCTTATCTTAGCACCTCCTGGATGATGGGTCATCCCTGCACCTTGTCCACTGCCCTGGGTCAGAAGCAGTGTCACAAGACACAGCACATCCACAGCAAGGCTGCTTCATTTAATCGGCGACCCCCCCTCTCCGTCCCCCCATTGCATAAAAGGAGAAGATGGGGAGAAATCCCTTCAGGCTGTGTCAAATTTTGCTCACAAATACTACCTTACCCCCCATTCCCCCGCCCATTCCACCTCATGCAATCACATCATCCATATACAACCATTCTCCATTCACCCCTGTCTTCTGTCCTCTCCCGTCCTTCCTCAACAGACATTCCCCTCTTCCCCAAAGCCCCCTTCACCCCATCCATCCACCTCAGCTATTACTACAAAATAAATATAATCAGGATGCTGATGCAGGCATCCTTGTATACCCACTCACAGCTTATAATGCCTACATGGGCATCATCGTACTCTAGAGGTTATAGACCAGAACAGTGAATGGATCAAGTATGAAGAAAGTGCTAGCAGGTTAAACAGCATTAAGTGCAAGATATGTGTGGCATATCAAGTGAGACTGAGATCACTACATAATTTTAACCAGGCATTTATCAATGGAGTGACAGGATCCACGTTTAATGTTGTGAAACATCCCCAGAATTAAATGCACAAGAAAGCAGTTCCTCTTTCTTTAAACCCTAAATTGACACTCGATGCAATCTTCAAGACAACACCAATAGGAAAAGTGTTGGCTGGAGCAACAGGTGAGGAAAGGAGTGAGTAAACTCTGACATTGCATATACTATCACTAAGGAAGTACTGCCTTTTACAAAGTACCCTGTTTTTATCAAGTTAGAGAAGAAACATGGAGTCCCATTAGGCAACACATACATGAAGCAAAGTGCAGTGATTTTATTGGTGTCATTGATGATACAATGAAGAGTGAAATGCTCACTGCTTTGGAGGAAGCAATGTATTTTTCCATTATGGTTGATGGTTCTACTGATGCCAGTGTGACTGAGAAAATTTGTTTATGTTCATTTTGTGAATGATAAAACTGGTGAGGTGCAGTCACTTTTTTTTGCCTTTCTGATGTTAAGCATGTTACAGCACAAGGCTTGAAAGATGGGCTGGACAAAGTATTCACTGATGTAGATATGTCACTGAAGGGAAAGTTAGTCTGTGTTTGTGTTGATGGGCTGCAGTGAACATGGGTGACAAAGCAAAGAAAGGGTTGGTTGCTCTTCTACAGAATGATGAAATGCCCTGTTTAATTGGGATGCAGTCTCAACTACAGACTGGAAATGGCAGCTAAAAATGCCTTTGAGAACATGTACATGGACAAGATCAATAACATGGTTCTATCCTTGTATTATGTGTACAAGAGGAGCCCAAAAAGCCTGCACGAGTCGAGGACTTTGGGAGAAGTCATGGAGAAAGTTGCCACTATGCCAGGGAGGGCTCATGGGACAAGATGGCTACAGCACAAGTCCAGGGTACTTGCCTCCCTTCTGCAGTCATTGCTGCCCTTTTTGAATCTATGGCTAGTGAATCATCAGCAACAGATGGTGCTAGATTTTGTGGGTACCTAAAGGTCTTGACTAGTTTCAAGTTTGTGTTTCACATGCCGTTATTTTATGTTCTGTTGCAGCCAATGGCAGCACTTTCCTACAATCTTCAAGGAGATTCAGTTGATCTTATGTTTGCTATGGCCAGTCTCGAGTCATTCCATGTCCCACAGAAAACCTTGAATCAGAGCATGAGGTCACAGAGGATGTCTCAGAACTGCCACAGTTCCTGTGACATTACCTTTGAAGATGGTAAGTCTGAAGTGGAATACATGAATGTCAAGCTGACCAATGTGAAGAGCAAAGTTCTGACTTTTCACAATTCTAAAAAGACATATGTGAAGACAATCAGAGTGTGTTGATAAAAGGTTCTCTGACTTCAGTTCATAGTTTTTTCAAGCATTCAAGGTGTTGGGGCATTAATACCTGGCCAAGCATAAACCTTTACTTGACCAGTTTAGTCACAAGGAGCTTAGCAGTGTTTGAGCATTTCAAGAGTTTGCTTCAGGAAGTCCAGCCATAGTCCATCCAGACTGAATTGAACTTCTTCAAGTCATACTGGAATTCAGTTCTGATGGAATTGCAAAGTTCTGATGTTTGAAGAATATTTGTCAAGGTTTCAACAAACTAGTACCCCAACCTTGGTCTTCTTATTGGAGTCTTACCTTTCCTATCAGCAATGCCAAGGTGGAGACAGGATTCAGTACAATGTGCCGAATTAAGACAGGCTAGAGATATAGATTAAGTGCTTACACCCTAGATCATCACATGAGCATCAGCATTGAGCAACCATCTGCCACTGACTTTAATCCACAATGTGCTGTCAAGAATTTCTTCAGCACACTTTGCAAACCAAATATACAACACTACCAAGGTAGCAGCAAGAGGCCATAACCATTTGATGACTAAATGTGAGTACAGTACAGTTACACTCACCTTAGTATACATTTATGTTGTCATTGTGTGAAAAAATTGCTATACAAGTTTATCCAACTACTATACAAAAATTATTTTGTATAGCAGTTTTGCTATACAAATTTTTGTCTGAGAATTATTCTCTGCCATGAAACAAAAGTCCTCAAAGTCAAGGATCACCTTGACATGAAAAGCACAAAAACATTTGCAGCAGCCTCCATAAACACAGCACACACACTACACTACATAGAACACCCATACATGCCAAGAAACATCAAAACACCCAAATACCTATATCTCACACAAACACCCTCTTCTCTTCCTCCACAACTACCAGACAGCCTCCGGAAACATATCCATAATCATATCACTCACTATTCCATCAACAAATTTAAAGACAACACATTGCTGCATACCAGACCCCCTGATATCCATCCCTCTGAATCCTCTCTCCCCATATGAGTCCACCTAGCCATACTGTGATGTACCCACCATCCAGCCCTTTGAAGATTACAGAGAAGGCAGGACAACCACATTGCAGATAACTATTCAGGATGCAACACTTCACTCCATACTATACAACACATTATGAAAGATTGCATTGTAAACAATCACACACACAAACAATGCAATTTACACTCTACAAAGGATCTGTGGGAAAACCCAGTCTGTGGTGTTCCTTAGGGAAATATGACTACTCGGCCAGACAGTCTAGGGAACGACAACAAGTGGGAAATTCCCCTTGTTTATAAAATCACCTCACTGCTACCACCACCACATATGTTGCATAAAAAGTAAAAGTGAGAATACCAATAAGAAAATCCTAAATCAAATATGATCAGATTTCATACTCTAAATAATACATAGGAATATATAAAAAAGAAAACATTACCTTTAAATCTTTCATCAACAACAAATCTGCTGCCTGCAATAAATCCTGAATGTTTTCATGATGTAGCTTGGCTCGTCCTGTGTAGATAAAATCTAGAACAGACTGGAAAGTAGCTTTGCTTATCTGTTCTAAATGTACCATACTTGGGACACTAGAATGATCAGTACTTTCAACACTGAACTCGTACAGGGCTCTGTAAAGATAGGCAATCTTCTGAGCCCATAGAAAAATCTTAGTGTCATATAATCATACCTTCTGCATAATGTATATGAGTATATAAATTTTTGTCATTCAATCAGTCATTATCCCTCATCTTGACTTTCATTTCCATCTTGTGCATGAAAGTTGTCATTTTTCTAGCAATACTATGTAAATATACAGGTTGCAATAATAAACTTTAAGCTAGGGGAAAAAAAAAATTAAGTGATTTATCAGTAATGATCTTATCCCTTTCCTACTATTCCCATATTTCATGACACTATATAATTTTTTGTCATAAGGAGGACTGCAAGTTCTATGTAGTCATTCTAAAAGCTTCAGTGACATCACAATGGGCCAAAGTCACATCATTCCTTTATGACTAGAAGCTAAGCTGCACTTTGAAAAGAATGCTTATCACTTTTGTTTTCCATTATTCCTCATTTTCATTACCTTCCTTAATCCCTCCTTTAACACTTCTACAATGTCACTGTAAATGAAATCTGACATCCAAGATTTTTACCTCAAATATGGACAACCAGCAGCAACTACTGCACGACAGATTGGTATACTTCCATCTTCTAGCACAACTGTTCCATCTACTAAGTTAGGATTGTTTAATGTTGCTTGCAAGCCCTCCAGCAGGCGCAAGGCATGCACCTTGCCAGGAGAGAACTCTTCTTCCATCATGAATAATGCTCTGGGTATGGCTCTTTTTCAAACATAATCATGTTACTGTAGTTCCTGTAAGGAAAAAATATATATATTAGCATTTTACAAGGAAGCTCACTGGCTGAGCGGGTTAGGGCACTGTTACTTGCGAAGGGATGGCAGTTTGAGTCCTGCCACCAGCGAAGTTGAACCAGGGGCATGGTTCATTAAATTCCACACTACAAAGTCCTTTGTGAGGGGCACCATCCTAGCTTCCTGATAGGGGGGAGTTAGTGACGTCAAACCATATCATCAGCATTTCAAATCCTGAGTGCTGTAGATCTTTATGACCAATTACAGGAAATTCTTGATTTATATGATATATGCATTATTGGAATTGTTGCATTTTGTAACATCTGCATAGTTAAATTAATTTTCACATAAGAATATATGGAAAGTAGGGGGGATGCATTCCTGAGATTTCACAAGTTACTGGGTTCAAGTTTCTGGGTTATGTAGATGAACATTTTTTTTTTATCACAGTCTTTTAACAAAAAATATGATGTTTGTACAAATATGTATGTTATCACAAACATATTCTTAATTCATAATTATTCAAGGGTAGCAAATGAAACCCTAACAAGACTTTAAGTATTTGTACCTCATCAATATTTCTACACTTTATGATGCTAAAACAAAGTATCACAACCCCCAATTGTATTATTATATTTTAGCACTAATACCCAAAGTGACAACCTACAAAAATTGCCAGCCCAAACATTTCTCTGCTGGATGAAGTTCGCCAAAGGACACCCATGACAATCTATACTATGTTGCTCTTAAGTCAGAGTTGTCACAGATTATTGTTAGTTAATAATACTATATATCAATCTATGGCATTATCTATCCTTCAATGATACAACAACAAAATCAGAATTGTTGGAATGAGGAGGGTGTCCTGAGTTGACCATATCATGCATTCCGATTTTGTAGATGAACATGTGACAAACAGCACCTTACCACCAGAAATTAACAATAATAGATGAACACACTATGGTAGGACACCTGGTCTATGTGAACTAAACCTGTCATGCATGGGATGTGAACTGGTGTATATAGCATTATTCAAACTGGTGACAAATTAAGAAAAATAGCTATTACATTGTTTTTCACATATTTCAAAATTGGATCATTTAAACACATAATTTAAGAAATGTCTATACTTCATTATGAGAATGCTGGACTGAATTGGTAGCTGAGGCCGGTTTCCAGACGACTGTGGGTCTACTTAGAGAACTGGGACAAGTTGACAGACCAATTACACAGTACTTCAGTATCAGATCAGCTTACTCTGAACAAAAATAGGAGTACAGTGATCCACCAGTATTTGCAAGGGTTTGGTTCCAAGAGCCCTTGTGAACAGCAAAAAAAAAAGTAATTTTCACAGGAAAATTAATTTTTCCCTGATACAAACCTGAGGTACTCCTTACAATAGGATACTTCGCGTAGCGCAAATATTTCTACCGCTAAATTAAAATCTTCACTCTGTGGGTCTGGGCAACGCTTATCCTCAGTAAGGGGCCCTTCCCCTCCACCACAAGTCTCGCACACTATACTCCATTCTCTGAGCCAGGTATGAAATTAAGCACAAGGTTTGTCAGGCAAGGAGAAGGAACTGTTTAGAGGGGTGGTTGAGGAGGGCCATTAGAGGTAAGGAGTACCTCAGGTTTGTATCAGGGAAAAATTAATTTTCCTGCGAAAATTACATTTGTTCCGAAGAATACAAACTCTTCGGTACTCCTTACAATAGGAGACTCGGACTTAAGAGGGAAGGAAGTTGTTATCTAGCCTGGAAAACCCCCGTAAGGAAAAATTTAGTGTGCTAAGACTACGTTGACCAGACCCCTATACATTCCCCTCACTTTGAAGTGCACCCTTTTCTGTTCCCTGGAGTGGAGACAGACAGGTTATACTCACTTTTGTACCACTGAAGGGCTTGAATTGATTCCCTTGGAATGCAGGAGAGCCCTCAGGTGAGGTAAGGGAATGTAGGAGTATGAGAAGGACTTTGGAAAGTTATCCCTGCGGTTGCCGAGCCAGAACCTGGATGAGTTGTCAGGGTCGGCTGTGTGCTCTTGGGGAGGGGTATATCATTTCAGGACTTCTTGGGCAGCCACTATGGGGCCCAAAAAGAAGTTCCCTAAAGATTCCCACATAACTTCTTTGAGGTTAAAGGAAGTGAATGTATTCTGGCTCTTCCATGTACCTGCTTGAAGAACCTGGTTGAATGACAGATTCTTTCTGAAGACTAGGGAGGCCCCCACTGCCCTCAGGTCATGGGCTTTCACCTTAGGGCAATCTGTGTGGTTCATGTCAGGCTCTGCGGATGACTTCCTTGATCCAGTAAGAAATGGAATTCTTAGTGATGGGCTTTGGTTTACCTTTAGTAGAGACGAACAACCTTTTAATTCTGGTCTAAGATGTTTGGTTCTCTTGAGGTAGGTCCAGATGGCTCGTACTGGGCGTAGTGCTGTTTCAGTCTGTTCTCCCCCTACAAATTCGTCTAAGGACGGAACACTAAAGGACCAGAATGTAGGGACGGATTTGTCAGGATCTTGGTTTTTGGCAATGAATTGGGGCATGAAAGTGAAGGAGACCTCTTTCCATCCTTTGGAATGGGCGACTCTATAAGAGATGGCGTGTAACTCCCCTACTCTCTTGGAAGATGCCAGGGCTAGCAGAAAAACTGTCTTCAAGGTGCGGTCCTTCAGATGTGCCTCTCCGAGGGGTTTGTAAGGGGGACCCCTCAGAGAGTTCAGGACTAATGCCACATCCCACGGAGGAGATTAAGTGTTGAAGGGTTCTTGTGCCAAACCCCGTTGATGTAGAAGATCTGGTCTTCCCTGAAGGGCCAGAGGCTCTTCTACTGCTAGATCCAGGGCGTCTGGAAACCATGGGGCTTCGGGCCACCAAGGAGCGATCAAAGTCATCCGAAGGTTGGATGCGTTTCTTGGTCTCTGGAGTACCTTGTGGAGCAAGGGAAACGGAGGGAAAGCGTAGGTGTCCAGGTTGTCCCAACTTTGCAGAAGAGCATCTTCTCCTGCTGCCAGAGGATCCGGGAGAGGGCTGAAATATATTGGGAGTTGGTGATTCCATCTCGTGGCAAAAAGGTCCACTAGAGGGGAGCCTCATTTGCTGAGGATGAAGTTCGCTACTTCTTGATGGAGGGACCATTCTGTGCTGATTATCTGATTCTTCCTGCTGAGGTGGTCCACCCAGACATTCCTCTTCCCTGGGATGTAGCGGGCTTTGAGTGACACTTGGAGATTCTCGGCTAGGTTGAGGATGTCCATCGTCAGAAGGCATAGTTCCTGGGAGACTGTGCCCCCTTGCTTGTTCAGGTAGGCTACTACCGAGGAATTGTCCGACATTATGCCCACTACTTTCCCCGAGACTTGATCCTTGAAATGACGGAGAGCCAGGAGTACGGCTTTCAATTCTAGCCAGTTGATATGGGCTGTCCGCTCGACTGTGGACCAGGAACCGCTGATGTGATCGTCGTTGAGGTGGGCTCCCCAGCCCTCCATGGAGGCATCGGAGAACAGGAGGACTTTGGGGGAAGATGGGCCGAGGGGCATCCCCACGAGTAGGTCGCACGGGTCCTTCCACCAGAGAAGAGAATCCTTGACTTCTTTGGTGAGGGAGATAAATTGCAGGGGCTCTCCCTCTTGCGGGGCCCACTGAGACTTGAGGAGCCACTGTAGCGGTCGCATTCTTTGTCTGCTCCTGGGGATGAATCTCTCTACGGAGGCCATATGGCCCAGGAGGATGTGGCATTGTTTCGCCGTCAGGAACCCGGTCGATAGTGCCTGTGCAACTAGAGAAGGGAGAGTCTGGATCCTCTTTTCTACTGGGAAGGACTTCATTAGGGAGGAGTCCAGGACCATACCCAGGTACGTGGCTCTCTGTCTTGGTAAGAAATCTGACTTCTCCGGGTTGACTACGGTGCCCAATTTCCGGACGAAGGTTAGGACCATTCTCAGGTGTTCTTGGCATAGCTGGGCAGAATGTGCAAAGACCAGCCAGTCATCCAGGTAACGGAGTAGGCGAATCCCCCTGGAGTGGGACCACGCTGAAATGAGTTTGAACACTCTGGTGAAGACTTGGGGTGCTGTGGAAAGTCCGAAGCATAGGCAGGTGAACTGGAAGGTGTTGCCCCTGTGGACAATTCTGAGGAATTTCTGGAGGAGGGATGCACTGGTATTTGGAAATAGGCATCTTGGAGGTCCAGCGACACCATGAAGTCCCCATCCCTGATAGACGCCCTTACGGACTCTGGGGTGTCCATTCGGAACCTCGTCAGGGAAAGGAACTTGTTGAGAGGAGACAAATCAATGACTGGTCTCCACCATGTTCGGGGGAATCAGCATGCGGGTTAGAAGGGGGGCCCTCTTCAATGGAGCATAAATTTCTCTGAGGAGGGGATCACTGGGGTCTCCTAGGATGGTGTCTCTCCTGCGTGACTCGATGTTGGCCCAAGACGTTGAGAGGCAGGCCGCTTGATGCTTCAGGGCTCTGCTCGAGCTTTCCAATAGAGCCTGGAGGTTGCATTCCTCCTGGGGTTGCAGCTCAGGTAAAAACTCCCATACTGAAGCCAAGACGCATTCCAGCCAGGAGTTCACCGCGAGAGAGAGAGCCAGGCCCTGAACGAGGTCCCTGGATTCTCTGCCGGAAAGGATGACGTTTCTTCTGAGCAGGGAATCCACGTCCGCTTTGACAAGCTCTGGTAACCGAGCCGGGATCAAAGCTTCTTTAAGGTTTGTCTCTGATGGGTTGTAGAAGCATTTTTGCTGTTCCACTGGAACAGAGCGCCAGCGCGGTTTCTCGGTTGTCCGGTTGGTGAGTGCGTCGGAGGCCTGGTTCATGGCTCTTACCGTCTGTGTACTCCATGGGAGTTGGATTGGAGGTGGTTTTGTTGTTTGAGAATTGCCCGTCCTGAAGATTTTTGACTCGAACGTGGCTTCCTCTTCTTGTGGAGGGCTCAGTTGATTAGCTCTCTTAACTTTAGAGAGGATCTCTGAGAAGGAGGGTTTAACCACCATTGGGGATTCAGACTGGGAATCCTGTGAAGTTTTGTAACTTGCCCTCTCATCCCCGGTGCTGCGGACGTCGTCGTCATCTTAGCTGGCGTCTGTCCGGTCAGCGAGAAACCACGCGTCTTCATCCTCGTCCCTGATCAGTTTGGGGGGGTTCCGATCGGCTGGAACCTGTTCTAGGGGGGCTCTTGTGGGCGTTGAATCCTTGCAAACTTCGGAGTCCAACAGGAACTTTTCCTGAGTTGCCCGGATGAATTCGCGTTGTTCATCCATCATTTGTTCTTTCATTGTGTGAAAGAGGGAATATATAGTGGGGAAAAGTTCCTGTAAATGCCCGCTTGGAGAGTCGCGGTTAGGTTCAGATGGTCCGGGGGACCCTAAGGAGAGGCTCTCTCTTCTGGTAGAGGTGGGTTTACCCGCAAGCAACGCGCGCATAGGCCCACCCCTGTCCTCCTGATCAGAGGGCAGGGAAAGGCCTCCGTTGATCACCCGGCTCTTCCTAGGACGGGTTTTACGCGTACTGCGGGATTCCTGAGTAGAAGAGGCTGAGGGGCTCTTTGTCTTCGAACCTAGTTCTTTGTCCGTGTCGGCGTCCAGTTTCTGGGATGGGTCGAGGGCAAGCCGCAAGCGACCTCATCCAGGAAAAAGCTCGTACAGGAGCGGTAGCTAGAGGTGGCCGGAGGCGCATGTCTGTCTACGCTAACCGTCCTGGTTGAAGGAATAGAGGACAACTTGGCCTGAGAATGACTCGAGTGGACGTTGTACCACTTTCCTGTCTACTACGCTTTGGAGGAGGGAGAGAATTGCTCATCTCCTCTGAAGCCGTAGTCTGCCTTCTCTTATTTTTGGGGGGTGAAGGTGGAAGCCATCCGGGATGGGTCGAAGGCAAGCCGCAAGCGACCTCATCCAGGAAAAAGCTCGTACAGGAGCGGTAGCTAGAGGTGGCCGGAGGCGCATGTCCGTCTACGCTAACCGTCCTGGTTGAAGGAATAGAGGACAACTTGGCCTGAGAATGACTCGAGGTGGACGTTGTACCACTTTCCTGTCTACTACGCTTTGGAGGAGGGAGAGAATTGCTCGTCTCCTCTGAAGCCGTAGTCTGCCTTCTCTTATTTTTGGGGGGTGAAGGTGGAAGCCATCCGGGATGGGTCGAGGGCAAGCCGCAAGTGACCTCATCCGGGAAAAAGCTCGTACAGGAGCGGTAGCTAGAGGTGGCCGGAGGCGCATGTCTGTCTACGCTAACCGTCCTGGTTGAAGGAATAGAGGACAACTTGGCCTGAGAATGACTCGAAGTGGACGTTGTACAACTTTCCTGTCTACTACGCTTTTGAGGAGGGAGAGAATTGCTCATCTCCTCTGAAGCCGTAGTTTGCCTTCTCTAGTTTTTGGGGGGTGAAGGTGGAAGCCATTTCCTATGCTTGCGCACCTTTTTCTCTGCATGCGCTTCCCTGTGAACATGAAAGTACACGGACCACTGACTATCATCCCACTGAATGCACGTCTCACACGGAGATAAAGGTGAACACTTGAGAGCTCTACACTTGATACACCAAATGTGAGGATCCGCTTGGGCTGGCGGTAAGGGGGTGAGACAAGGGTATCTCCCTTCGGCGAAGGCACACAACCTATCTTGAACAACAACAATACTGGAACCAGATTCCATACTTACAGTGAAGGGTAGGATACCCGGTGGCGGTTAGGGGAATAATACAGGAAAGGGAGAGGGCACTCAAAAAAATCCAGGACACAGGATGGCGTAGGTAAACCCCGATGAAATTGAAGGACGACGAACTCCTTAGCGTCCTGGGAGTGAGCTGGCGACAATCGAAGCGGGTTGCTTGATTTTCGGCACACAACGTAAATATTGAACCGTTGATTAATTAACGGTTCACTGCCGTGCTAATAAGGGATTTTGACTGAAAATCAGCCCAATAAGGGGGAAACCGATAAAAACTAAATAGGTATAGTTGAGAGATGTTAACTCGTTGACTACTGCGAAGAGAATGGAGTATAGTGTGCGAGACTTGTGGTGGAGGGGAAGGGCCCCCTTGCCCCAATAGGGCCCCTTACTGAGGATAAGCATTGCCCAGACCCACAGGGTTAAGATTTTAATTTAGCGGTAGAAATATTTGCGCTACGCGAAGTATCCTATTGTAAGGAGTACCGAAGAGTTTGTATTCTTTGGAACAATGTGGGTAGTGGATGCATACCTTAAAAATGCCTTAGAATACCCTTTTTAATGATACAAGCCTAGTTTTAATGGTTTTATACTGTTTTATGATGTAAATAAATGTATTTCCATTTATAAATATGATAGGGAATTAGGACTAGGCATCCTTCTCCCTGTAGCCTCACAGGGGACATTATTAAAAAAAAAAGTAAAGGCATAAGAGGGTCTAGGAGTTTTCCAACCAGTACCCTAAGGTATGGGTCTTTTAGTGTGCATGGATGTAGTACTGATGAGAGTAAAAGGGAATAGATAGGGAGTATGTTTGTGAGAAGGAAGATGGATGTGTTGGTTTTGAGTGAAGCTAAATTGAGTGGGAGGGGCGAGTGCGAGTTTGAGAGTGTAGTTGGGAGGTTCTCAGGAGTGAAGAGAGGATGAGGGAAAGAAGGGGTGGCTATACTAGTAAGTGAAGAGATAGGTAAACATGTAGTGGAGTGGAAGGAGGCTTTCTTCAAGGTTAATGTGGATGAAGGTGAAACTGGGAAAGGAGATGTGGGTTTTTGTAAGTGCATATGGGGCTGGTAGTGAGAAGAATGTAGAAGAAAGGGAGGCTTTTTGGATAAATTTAAATGAGTGCATAGGGATTAGGGAGAAACATTAACCCCTTCCATATGGTGACGCCTACGTAGGCGTCATGAGGAGCAAGTGGGTATGCGAGGCTGCCATATTGGCGTCTTGATTATATTTATTGTAGTTGTATCTGCAAGACCCCCATACTCTGTAAACTGGCTTCATCATATTTTCTATGGCTATCAAAATTCACGGGTGAAAGAGAACGAGCAATACAGGGGTTACTTTACTTTTTATAATGCGAGTATTATGAAGCAACATCACGCGTCTGGCAGCTAATGCTGTCCGTGAGATTTTGGCCCGGAGTGAAGGAGTTAATATAGTAGTATTGGGAGAACTTCATGCTAAGGTAGGATATGAACCAATAGATGGAGTGGTCAAGAAGTGTGGAGTTCCAGGAAAGAATCATAGCAGAGAGTTGATGGTAGAGATGTGTTTAGAGAGTTGATGATAGTAAATACAATGTTCAGGTAGAAAGTTAACCATAAGTACACATGGGAGAGGGTGGTGGTAGGCATAAGTACACATGGAAGAGGGTGGTGGTAGGCATAAGTACACATGGGAGAGGGTGGTGGTAGGCATAAGTACACATGGGAGAGGGTGGTGGTAGGAACGGTAGCAGATAGAGCGTTATTGGACTATGTAGTGGTAAATTGAAGTATAATAGGAAGAGTTAAGGATGTACATGTTCTAAGGGGAGAGATTGAGGAGATATCAGATCATTTTCTGGTGGAAGGTAAGTTGAGAGTGGAGGATAGATGGAGAAAGAGGAAAATGACAAAAGGTATGGAGGTGCTTAGAGTGAACTGCTTAAATGAGAAAGAAAGGGAGATGTACACTAAGAAGCTGAGAGAGGAGAGGGATGGAGTGAAGGATTGAGTAGAACTAGGAGTGGAGGAGGAATGGGGATGGTTCAAGGAGGGAGTCACAAGGTGTGCAAAGATGGTGTGTGGAACAAGGAGGATGGGAGGAAATAGAAGGAAGGGTAGTGAGTGGTGGGATGAGGAAGAAAAGGTTGTAGAAGAGAAGTGAGCTTTCACAGATTGGTTACAAAATAGGACGAGGGAATCATATGAGAGGTACAAAGAAAAGAGAAGTAAAGCATAAGATAAATGAGGCAAAGAGGAGAGCAGATGTGAAATGGGGTAAGAGTATGACAGAAAATTTTGAAAGTAATAAAAAAATGTTTTGGAAAGAAATTAAAAGAGGAAGAGGAAGAGAATCAAGTAGAGATGAAAATATAAAAGGTGCAGATGGAGAGATGATTATGGAAGAGAAGGCAGTAAGAGGAACATGGGCAGAGGATTTTAGGGAGTTGCTAAATGTGAAGGAGGATAGGGAGGGAAAGATAGTTGCAGTGGGAAGTGCTAAGACAATGACCGTGATGAGTGATGAAAATGGAGGAGAAATAAGGAAAGATGAAGTGAAGGCAGCTGTTAAGATGATGAGAGCAGGTAAGGTACTTGGTCTGGATGGATGTCATGCAGAATGTCTTAAAAAAAGAGGTACAGTGATGGTGGACTGGCTGGTAAGGTTATTTATTGCTTGTTTACGAGAGGGTAGAGTGCTAGAGGACTGGAGGAGTGCCTGTATAGTTCCACTACATGGGAAACGGGGACAAGTGTAAGTGTAGTAGTTCCAGAGGGATTAGCTTGTTAAGTATAGTTGGCAAGGATTATGGGAGGGTCTTGCTAGAGAGGATTAGGAGAAGAACAGAGGGAGTAATTGGTGAGGAACAGTGTGGGTTTAGGACAGGTTGTGTAGATCAGATTTTGGTGGTAAGACAGATATGTGAGAAAGCCATAGGAAAATGTAAAGATGTTTTATGGCTTTTATGGATTTAGAAAAGGCTTATGATGGGGGTAGACAGGAAGGCACTGTGGGAGGTACTGCAGATGTACGGAATAAGAGGAAAGCTTTTAAGAGCTAATTTTGCAGCTTATGGGTACCACACAAGGAAGCAAATTCTAATTACAGACCGGTCTCACTAACAAGCACAATAGCAAAAATTTGTGAAAGAGTTGTCAAAAACAGATGGGTTAAATACCTGGAAGAAAAATCTATACTGAATCCAAATCAATTTGGATTCAGACAAGGGAGATCATGTACAACAAATTTGATCTGCTTCTACTCAAGATTAATAGACATAATACAAGAAAGAGATGGGTGGGCAGACTGTGCTTTTCTGGACCTGCAAAAGGCATTCGATAAGGTACCACATAGGAAATTTATAAAGAAGATACAGTCAAAAGGTGGCATCAGAGGAAAATTATTGGAATGGATGAAAGACTTCCTGATTGGGAGGAAAATGAGAGTTGTAATTAGAAAAAAATTCTCCAACTGGGAAGAAGTAAAAAAGAGGTGTCCTGCAAGAATCAGTACTGGCCCTGATCATGTTCGCCGTATATATTAATGACATGAATGAAGGCGTGGAGTGCTATATGAATTTCTTTGCAGATGATGCAAAATTACTAAAGAAGGTAAAAACGGAAGAGGACTGCAACTCATTGCAACAAGATCTGGACACGATCTGGAATTGGACTCAAAAGTGGGAAGTAAAATATAATATAAAGAAATGCAGTACACTCATGCCTCGATTTAACGGACTAAAAGGGGGGAACACCGGTTCGATATACCCGATTGTCCGAAGTTTCCGATACTACTGTATTTCAATGATTACATTACAAAAAAATGAGGAATGAATACAGTACGGTACTTTTACTTAAGCACACTATCCAATCTGTTAGTGTAAATACCTGGGATCTGGCCCAAAATTTTCACCCCAAGAGTACCAAGTCCAAAATTTTCATCAACCAAATACTTCAGCGAATATTGGGTAAGTTGTTCCTTTTGTTTACGAATATCAGACACAGTTTGTTTCTTTACTCCATATCCTCTTCCATACGTTGCCGCCTACATAGGCGGCATGAGGAGCAAGTGGATACGCGAGGCTGCCATATCGGTGTCTTGATTATATTTATTGTAGTTGCCCCTGCATAATGACACTCTCTAAACTGTCTTCATCACATTTTCTATGGTTATCAAAATTCACAGGTGAAAGAGAGAACGATCGATATAAGCGGTGACTATTTTTTATGATGCGAGTATTATGATGCAACATCGTACGTCTGGCAGCTATTGCTGCCCGCAAGATTATGGCCCGGAGTGAAGTGGATATTCATCACACACCTGCTTCACCGACACTCCACTTTCCAACTTTTTAATCAACTCAAGCTTCTGTGATACTGTTAAATTGACAATTTTCCTCTTTTCTACAGGATGTACAGGTGCCATGGTTAAAAAAACTGTTGAATTATTTCACAAACACACAAAACAGGGCCAAAAAGGTCGAAAAACACGGACCAAACAGCTCCACGTGTTCCGGCACAGTTGTAAACAAAGCGACCATAGGTCATCTGGCGGTCAACTGTGGAAACATCGGACCGCGTCCGGTCGCTCCGGACGATCCGGAAGCTACAGATTTTGTCCATTGCATCTGAAATCCGTTAAAGTGAGGTCCGTTAAATCGAGGTATGAGTGTATAATGGAATTTGGAAAGAGTAAAAACAGAAGATCAAAAGATTACAGAATTGGGGAAGAAAAAGTAAAAAAAGCAAACTCGTAAAAAGATCTTGGAGTGATGATTGGAAAGGACATGACACCAGATAAGCATATAAATAAAATATTCAGAGAAACCTACAATTTATTGAGGTCAATCAAAGTGGCATTTGCTTATTTGGATGAAGAAATTATAAAGAAAATATTAACAACACTAATAAGACCAAAACTTGGGTATGCAGCATCACTTTGGACACCCAATACCAAAAAGAATATTAAGAAACTAGAAAGAATAAAAAAAGCGACAACCAAACTAACACCGACTCTCGCCGAACTAACATATGAGCAAAGACTGTCCAAATTGAATCTACCAACTTTGGAACAAAGAAGAGAAAGAGGAGATTTGCTGACTATCTACAGAATAATGAAAGGAATGGAAGTTTTAGACAGGAACGACTTGTTAGTGTGGGACAACGGTAAAACAAGAGGACACGGAAAAAAACTGAAAAAGGACAGTTATAGAAAAAACTTGAAAAGGAACAGTTTCCCACAGAGTGATAAATACATGGAACAAATTAGACAACAAAACAGTATGTGCAAACACTATACAAGATTTTAAGATAAAACTTGATGCGGAGAGATACAAAGACAGGTCACCACGAGCATAGCTCCCTTCCCGTATATTACAACTAGGTAAATACAAGAAGTTGCCTCCACTTGTTCACTCTCGTCAGACACAACAATGGTCAACACCACAACCTCAGCACTACTGCAACATATTACCACAGTCATCTCCATTGCAGCTGAAATCACAACGACCAGGCCAATATTTTTCTCCTCAGAGCCAACAACAGCTGGCGAAGAACCAGCCCTACTGCTCTAGTGGTGGCTGGAAAGATCACAAAGGTCAGAAGAATCAGCAAGCTGCAGTACACCACGGAGGAGCACCTGAGGAATCTTCCCCAAAAGTTGCTCCACAAAAGTGTGTCACTGTCGGTTCCGTGCCAACGCCCCAAAACATGTACTCGTCTGCTGCATTAAGTTCCAGTCTCAGAGGTACAGGGCTCCTGGTTCAGCCTGGTAAGGTAAATGGTGTTACCACGGGGGTTTTAAGGGACAACAGATCGACGGGATGTTGTGTCAAGGAGAGGCTAGTAACGCCTGACAGTTATACCCGTAATTCTGTGACGGTGAAGCTTATCAAAGGGAATCAGGTGGACTGCCCTTTAGCTATGGTTGAGGCAGTTAGTTCTTTCTACACCGGACGAGTCATTGCTGCAGTCATGGAGGTGGTAGAAGACTTGGTTGTTGGGAACATTCCTGAACCCAAGAACTTTTGCACATAGGAAACTGCCACCCAAACCAACCAGGTAAAACCTCTGATACTTTCATCTGTTTCAGATCTTGCAAATAGTGAGGATGTAACCTAGCAAACAACCTACCCCACACTTCCCATGGTTTGTAAGAGGGTACAGGAAGGACAGTGCAGAACTTCTCAGAGAATAGAAACCAGGTTCCTTAAGAAAAGGGGATGACTCTATTGCAGTATGGTGTATCCGAGTTGGGACTTGAGATTGCTGCACTAGGCGAACACATGGGACTACAGAAAACTCAGGATAGAATTCAGTCTCAATTTTTCTGGCCTGGGATAGGCCAGGAGATAGTGAGGATGGTATGGTCATGTGATGTATGTCAAAAGACTACTGACCTTTACATACCATCTTTGTTTTGATAAATTCAAAGGTGAGAGAAGATGACAACATCCTGATAACCTTTTCCTTTAGAATTACAGGCATCTCATTACTAAATGCAGGTTAGGTTAGGTTAGGTAGGGAGGTTTGGTTAGGTTAGGTAGGGATGTTTAGTTAGGTTAGGTAGGTTGTTGTTGTTGTTGTCATTCCCTAGACTGTCTGTCCGAGCAGTCCCGTCTCCTCAAGGAAGGCCACAGCCGAAACTGGGTTTTCCCACAAATCCTTTATAGAGTGTATGTTGTGTTGTTTGCGTGCATGATTGTGTATAATGCAGTCTTCCATTATGTGTTGTATGGTATGGGGTGAAGTGTTACATCCTGGGCAGCTGTTCACAACACGGTCGTCCAGCCTCTTCTGGTAGCTTAGAAGTGCTGGGTGGTGACCGCATCGCAGTCTGGCCAAGTGGACTCTGTCCTTTCGTGGGAGAGAGGATTCAGAAGGGTGGATATCAGGGGGTCTGGCATGCAGCAGTGTGTTGTCTTTCAGTGTGTTAATGGAGCGGTGAGTGATATGATTATGAATATGTTTCCGGAGGCTGGTATTTGGTGGTTGTGGAGGAAGAGAAGAGAGTATCTGTGCGTAATAAAGGTCTTTGGGTGTAGTTTTAATGTTTCTTGGTGTGTGTGGGTGTTCTGCTATGTAGTGTAGCGGGTGTGATGTGTTTGTGGTGGCTGCAGCAAGTGTTTGTGTGCCTCTCATGTCGAGGTGGTCCTTGACTTTGAGGACTTTTGTTTCATGATGTAAATGGTCTGTAGGTGATGTATTTGTGCAGCCTGTAATTGTTTTTAGGGCTTTGTTTTGTATGATTTGAAGGGTGTTGTGGTGTGTCTCACTGAGATTAGGAGCCCATGCAGGACTCGCATAATTCATCACTGAGCGTATGCATTGTTTGTATATTGTTATATTAGTTTCTTTGTTTTGTCCAAATGTTGTTCCAGTGATTGACTTAAGTGCGTTAAGTCTAGGTGTGCATTTGTTTTTTATGTTTGTGAGGTGTTGTTTGAAAGACATGGATGTATCGTATGTTACACCAAGAATTTTCAGTGTGTTTGTGTGTGGTATTAGAGTGTTGTTGATGTAGAGATGAGGTATATATTTGTGTTCTTTTGTCCAGTTGGTGAGAAGTGTTGCTGTAGATTTGGTTGGAGCTATTTTGAGTCTGTTTGTGATGAACCATGTGTTGAGTGTGTCAAGGTAAGGCTGGATTATTTCTGCAGCTTTGTCTGTGTTACGATGTGTGCATGTGATTGTTATGTCGTCTGCGTAGGAAGAGATTTGTATTTCTGAGGTGTCTGGCGTGGGTAAGTCATGCATGTATAGATTAAATAATGTGGGGGATAGAACTGAGCCCTGTGGTACTCCGTTCTTAATGTTTCTGATGTGCGATGATTGGCCATTATATGACACATGAGTATTCCTGCCTGCCAGATAATTGGCCAGCCATCTTTTGGTGTTATTGTGCATGTCTGTGTTATATATTTTATTTGTTAGGTTGTGGCGGGGGATAGCATCAAAAGCTTTACTAATGTCCAATGTTATAAGAAGTGTTCTGTGGTGGGGCCTATCTGAATTGATGCCATCTAAAATTCTTTGTGTGAGGTTTGTCAGGAGAGTGTTTGTGGAATGTAGTGGCCTAAAACCGTGTTGTGAGTCAGCAAGGGGAATATATGGTGTGACAAGTTTAAGTATTAGGCGTTCAATGACTTTAGAGGGGGTGCAGAGAAGTGTGATTGGGCGGTGCGATGTTGGGATTGTTGGGTCTTTGTTCGGTTTTGGAATGGTGATTATTTTACCATGCTTCCAGATGTCGGGTATAGTGTTGTGTGAATAGCTGTAGTTTGCAATGTTTGTGAGTGCGTGTATACCTTGTGGTCCAATGTGTTTTAGGTGGATGTTGCTTATGTTATCAGGGCCACAGGCAGATGAGTGCTTGAGATTATGCATTATGAGTTTTGTCTGACTGTCTATGAAGGGTGTATAGTCTGAGTCTGTGGGGAAGTCTTTCTTACGTCGAATGGTGCGTCGGTCGTCAGGGTGAGACGTAAGATGGCTCGTCTGTGCAAAATGACGTATGAGTGCGTTTGCTTGTTGTCTGTTTGAGGGTAGATTATCTGTTGTTGTGATTATTGCTGCGTGAGAGCGTGTAGTGTTAGTGTTGGATAGTGTGATGCTGTTGAGTGTTTTGTACAATTTGCTGGTGTTTGTTTTGTGATCAAGTGTATTGATAAAGTTTTGCCAATTTTGTGTTTTTTGTTCATGTATTTTATTGGCAATCACAGTGTTTAGTGTTTGTATTTGGTCTGCTATGTTTTGAGGGATAGGTGTGGGGGTATCGTGTTTAAGTGTGTCACGTTGTCTGATGAGGCCTTGGATTTCTGGTGTGAAGTTGGGGTTGTGTGATTTTCTGTTGCCTCTAGGGATGTATCTCTTGTCTGCGTTTTGTATGATTGTATTAAAAGCGTGCACAGCATTGTTTATGTTTGTGATTGGTGTACTGTTAAGTGTTTTAAAATGTTGTTCTGTCTCTTCAGTAAAGGCTTCCCAGTCAGCTCTCTTGTAATTGGTGTAAGTGTGTCTGTGGCCAGCTGGGGTGCATCTTGTTTTGGTGGTGATGATGATTGGAAGGTGGTCAGAGGTAGGTAGGTAGATAAGGTTAGGTTAAGTAGGTAGGTAGATAAGGTTAGGTTAAGTAGGTAGGTAGATAAGGTTAGGTTAAGTAGGTAGGTAGATAAGGTTAGGTTAAGTACATTGGGTTGAGTTAAAATATACAAATTTAGCATACTTTTAATTTTTTCAACCTCTGCCTCTCCCAAAACAAACATGGCGTCTCAAGTAGTCAAAGCAGCTATATTTGTTTGTTAATAGTAAATAGGGAATAGCTTTTAATAACTGTTTCTATTATTTTCTGCCTAGAATAACATATATTACATTGATATATTATAATTTACAATATTATTTAATTTTCTATTATGATATTGCGTAGACAGTCCTACTAAATAATGCCCGGTAGCGACTGGCGATTTCCTATGGTGCCTGGGTGTTGTGTAAGCCTGTTTTTTCAGTTCCAATGGTTCATATCATATGAATGATTCATCTACTAGTGAATTCACAAAAAAATTGTTGAATTTAGCAGGAGAAATGACGCACAAAGCGGAAAATCCTTTGCTGAATTTAGCGCCCGGACCATGGCATTGCCACCATCTTTGTTTATATCCGGTTGTTGGAAAATGTGGAATGGATAAATTACGGGCGGTTTGGTTAGGTTAGGTTAGGACCTAACCTAATCTAAACCACCTCCACAGTCCGGGTGCTAAATTCAGCAAAGGATTTTCTGCTTTGTGCGTTGTTTCTCCTGCTAAATTCAGCAATTTTTTAGTGAATTCACTAGTAGACGGATCATGCATATGATATGATCCATTGGGGGAAAAAAAAAACACACAATGTAGGTACGGGCACAAAATTTTCATTTTTTTTTAACTCTTAAATTATTGTTGCATATGAAAGGCAATTTTATTAGAAACAAAATGCTTTTTAAATTTTTGAAATAGCTCAAAAAATAAGTGAGATATGATTTTTTGAATTATTTTTTTAGCCCGCATTTTTGGCTGGACTTCACCATAGCAAAATGTTAGAATTAACCCATTCAACTCCGATGACAAGATGTCTTGTCATTTGGTCAAATAAAACAAAAAATCATAATAAAACAACAAAATGTTTGATCAAACAGCACCAGAAAAATATGACGTCATCAGTCCTCCTCGAGGAGGACTGATGACGTCATATTTTTCTGGTGCTGTTTGATCATCAAACATTTTGTTGTTTTATTATGATTTTTTGTTTTATTTGACCAAATGACAAGACATCTTGTCATCGGAGTTGAATGGGTTAAGGGTGGTCATTTGTAAAGATTTCGGTAAAGAAATACACGTTAACTCTAAACCACTGGTCCAATTTTATTAAAATTCGGAATACTTGAGTTTTAAGGATCAACAAATCACATGAGTATGTCAAAAACAATGCAAGACATCTCCATCATACCATATTTGCCTTTTCATGGCAACCATGAAGTTGTCAATTTTCAGATTATCATAAATAAAATCCAAACCCCTGGCCCAACTGACATGCAACTTGGCATTTCTAGGTTTTATGGGTCAATAAAACACCTGAGCATGTCAATAACATTGCAGGACCTTCTTCTGACACCATTCTTACAAATATCTATCACGTTGCCATGGCAACTGTTGTCAATTAAGAGATAATCAATAAAATCCAAACCGCTGGCCCAACTGACATGCAACTTGGCATGCACAGGTTTTATGGGTCCAAAAATATCCTGAGCATGTCAAAAACAATGCAGGACTTTCCTCTTACACCGTTCTTACTGACACCTATCACGTTGCCATGGCAACAATATGTCGAATAGGCATCTAAGCTTCAAGAAACTTAGATTGCACAACTGCGCTATTACCAACGATTTCAAAGTTGCTCATATCCGGTAGAATAGAGGCTAATAAACAACATTATTACATTCAATATTATATGATTTAGTTTCTTGCCTTTACACTTTTACTCGGAAAACTAATTTGCCAAGGCTAATATAAAAAATTGCGTTGAAACCGGCAAGAATTAGTAAAGTTTTGAAGAACTGGGCATAAACTTGTTTAACAACAAGATAATTTTAATACCCTGCGGATGTGCTGAACGCTCCAAGCATTCAAACTAAGCCAAACAAAAATCAAAATCCAACGGGGCGCAAAAGATGGCGATATCGGCGCCGCGCATGGTTTCGCGCGTGACCATATGCCTACATGTGATGACCCTAAGCTCAAACATCAAGTGATCAACAATCTTAAGCTTCTCATTTCCGGGAGAAAATAAGTTGATAAACATGTTTATATAAATTAAAATAATATATAGTGATGCCTTACCTTAATATTTTTACTCGAAAAACTATGTTGCCAAGTTTGATAACCAAATTTCCGTTTCAATCGCTGAAAAATTGTTTCTATTATAAGAATTGGGCATACATTTGCGAAACAACAAGGTAATTTGAATATCTTGCGCATGCGCTGAACGCAGCAAGCATTCAAACCAAGCTAAACAAAAGCTAGTGGGCCGCAAACAATGGCGATGTAAACAGTACATGGTCAACAGAGGCGCCGCGCGTACCTACACAATGCCTGGGCACCATAGGAAATCCCCGTCTGCTGCCGGGCTTTAATTAGTACGACCCTGCGTAGATGTGCATTTCTAAAGATTTATCAACTTTTTGGTTATTGATTTCTGCCAAGAAAAATATATATTACATGGTTGTATTATAATTTGCACAATTAATATTTTCTATTGCAATATCATGTATGAGTGAACTTTCGAAAATTCACCAAAAATGTATTATACACTGTTTAGCACCAAGGGGGAGGGAATTATGTTAGTAGACAGAACTGCCAGGATTCCTGTATCAGTGTATCTAAACAAATATATATTTACATTACCAACCCGTTTCCATATCTATATCTAATCTGCTTAATTTGCCTGACAACCCGGAAATGACTGCCATCATAGTGGTATCTTTAAATATTTACCCAAATTATATACTCCCACCCGTGTAGAGTACAACTAGTACTCTACACTCTAGTACTACTAGTGTAGTGTGAAACACGGCGATATCTTCCTCTTATATTACCATATAGTATTCATTATTCCCGATTCTATCATACCGAAGTCATGCTTAAATAAGTTTTTATACTTGGCTGTTCCGTTCCTCCTACTTTAGTTTATATTACTCAGAACCCGAAGTAAAGAAAACACCATTATACCATACCACAAGTATCCTAAACATTGCCACGAGATGACGTCAATATCCCTGTTTCATCATTGATATTATTGTTAATATTGAATTACTAAACTCAACAACAAAAGCAGAAATTAACTTTCCCAATGAGCTTTCATAAAAATTGTTAATGACTTATCTGACCAGATTATATATGCTCACTTAGAGAACAGCCATACGATGTAATGAGCTCAGTCGTATTTCGTAAACAAACATTAGTACGTAAGGAATGGAATATAAATTTTTATACAATTGTTCAAATGTACAAAATGGAACAGCAATTTATAGAAATGAATCATGAATATATTTTGGTCTGTTAGCAATAACTAGACATTTTATCATTGGGGACAAAATAACATAACACCTAATAGATGGGAATACTGCAGAGGGCCGATCCAGGGCGGCATAATATAAATAATAGTCTTCTTGTTCTTGTTATATTTTTAGGTATGCTGAAGCAAAAGAGGCTTCAAGTAGACCTTGAGATTCTGGAGAGACAGGTCTCTCACTTTACAGTCTCACACACGTTGTCAGTTCAGTTGTTTTGATCCTAAGTACATTCCTTATGGAGCACTTAAATATCCAAGGTCAATGCTGAAGCAAAAGAGGCTTTAATAGAAGCCCTTGAAGTTCTGAAGAGACAGGTCTCTCACTTCAGTCTCCACACGTTGTCAGTTCGAGAGTCCATTCTGCATGATGGAGTCACAAGGGTGGAAGGGGAAATACAATTATAATGCCGGGACTCCGGGTTCGATTAATTGTATATGTATGTTTATAGGCAGTGGTTAGGTATAGGTTTAGCATAGTTGTAGCCTCTGGATGTCCACTGATTAGCTGTGGATTAAGATATTTTCTTTGTATTACAGCTGGCGGATCACTAGAGCATAGCAACCCACTTATTTAATTGAGTTACACACACACACACACACACACACACACACACACACACACACACACACACACACACACACACACACACACACACACACACACACACACACACACACACACACACACACACACACACACACACACACACACACACACACACACACACACACACACACACACACACACACGCACACACACACACACACACGGCTCGGTGGCGGATTGGTAAAGCACTGGCCTCACAAGCCAGAGAACCGGGGTTCGATTCCCCGGTCGGGCGGAGATAAGTTGGGTTTGTCTCCTCTCACGTGTAGCCCCTGTTCACCTAGCAGCGAGTAGGTACGGGACGTTAGTCAAGGAGTTGTGACCTTGCTGTCCCGGTGTGGGGTGTGTGAGTGGATCAGACCTGCCCAGAGATCGGCTAATAAGGAGCTCTGAGCTCACTGCCGTAGGGTGGTGTCTGGCTGTCTCGACAGAGACTGCAGCAGATCCGAGGTGAATACACACACACACACACACACACACACACACACACACACACACACACACACACACAGACACACACACACACACACACACACACACACACACACACACACACACACACACACACACACACACACTTTATATAAACAACATGGATGAAGGAATTAAATGCTATATAAACTTCTTTGTAGATGATGCAAAACTATTGAAGAGAGTGAGTAACGAAGAAGACTGTAAATCTTTTCAGGGAGATCTAGACAAAGTCTGGAATTGGAGTAAAAAGAATGAAGTGAATTTCAACATAAAAAATGTAGTAAAATGGAATTTGGAAAAAGCAAAAATAGAATATCCGGTCAATACATAATTGGAACGAAAGAAGTTATAAAACTAAACTCAGAAAGAGTCCTAGGAGTGATAATTTCAAATGACATGACACCAGACAAACATGTAAACAAAATAGTTGGAGAAACCTACAACTTAATAAGATCAATGAAAGTGGCCTTTGACTACATGGACGAGGAAATGGTGAAGAAAATCCTAGTTACACTGATAAGACCAAAATTAGAGTATGCAGCGTCGCTATGGACGCCCAGTACAAAAAAAGTAAAATAAAATAAAATAAAAAGATAGATAAATAAATAAAGAAACTAGAAAGAATTCAAAGAGCACCAACAAAGATGGCACCAACACTCAGCATGCTGACATACGAACAAAGATTGGACAAACTAAACTTATTAACTCTGGAGCAAAGAAGAGAAAGAGGCGATTTGATAACCATCTATAGAATTATGAAAGGGATGGAAATCCTTGACAGGGTTGATCTACTTAAATGGGACAGAAGAAATACAAGGAGACACAAGAAGAAACATAAGAAGGACAGTTACAGAAGAGATCTGAAAAAGAATAAATTTCCACACAGAGTGACAGATACATGGAATAAATTGAAAAGGAAAGCAGTGAGTGCAAAAATTATACACGACTTTAAGAAGGAACTGGATGCGGAAAAATACAACTGCGGGGTCCTACGAGCATAGCTCTTCCCCGCAAAATACAACTAGGTAAATACAACTAGGTAAACACACACACACACACACACACACACACACACACACACACACACAGATCGGCCATATATAAGCTCTGAGCTCTCTTCCGAGAGGGAAAAGCTGTCGATCACGAGTCCATGGTGAATCACACACACACACACACACACACACACACACACACACACACACACACACACACACACACACACACACACACACACACACACACACACACACACACACACGGCGGTCTGGGTTCGAATCCCACCCAGGGCTGAAATAATTTAGTATCGCTGCGCTGCGAGTCGTTACTCCAACTCTCGTGGGTGGGCAGTTGGGTGTGTGCGTGTACGGTCACAGCATTACTCATAGATCTGTCATATATGAGCTCTGAGCTCTCTTCCGGGAGTGAAATAGCTGTCGATCACGAGTCCAACACGTGATCCAAGACCATGGTAAATCACACGCACACACACACACACACACACACACACACACACACACACACACACACACACACACACACACACACACACACACACACACACACACACACAGAAAAAATGGAGAAAGAAGAAAATTGAAGGCGGCCTATACCAACATGGACGGATTAATTTCAGGACAATGAACTTAATGATTACCTGCTAGAATGAAAACCAGACATTATGGGAATTGTGGAGACTAAACTAAGGGGTGAAATAACATCCATCGATGTTGGACATGGACTATGTAATTACTGGATTAAAAACAAAGACAAGAAACAGGGATAAGGAATCATGTTCTTGGCCAAGAAAAACTTGAATGTGACAAAAATTGCGGAGGGCAAAGGTAATGTAGAACTGATCATGATAAAAGTCGAAGACAAGAACATGAAAAGCAGAAAGTTTGTGGTGACTTATGTCCCCCCCCCAAAAAAAAAAAAAAAAAAAAAAAAAACGAGCGCTTGGAAAGAGAACGAGTGTACGGAAATGCTAGAAGATACAAGGCAATCATTAAATGAGATACTAATGGGCGGGGGTAATCTGGTAATTATGGGGGACTTCAATTGCAAAAAAATTTGTTGGGAGAACATGACAGTGAGAGGGGGAGAAGATTTGTGGGGTAATGTATTACTGGACATGGCCATGTAATATACAATGACTCAGTGGGTCAGTGAAAACACCAGATATAGAAATAATGAGGAGCCGTCGAAACTAGATTTAATATTTACAACAGAACCTGAAATTGTGGATAAAATCCAATACAAGACACCAATTAGAAAGTGACCATATACTCATTGAGACTGAACTAAAGGAATAAATATGCACGAAGAGAAATGAAAAGCGTAGGAAAGGAAGATTGATGTACAACAAAACGGACTTTGCAAAACTAAAGAAATTCTTCCAGAATGCAAACTGGGAAAAAAATTACATGGGAGAGACAAAAGTGGAAGAGAAATGGGATATCTTGATGGGTAATTACAATGAAGGGGTGAATAGGCACGTACCAAGACAAAAACTAGAGAGAGTGTACATTAAATGCTGGTTCAACAAAAGATGCAGTGAGGCAAAATATAGAAGGGACAGAGCTTAGAAAAGATGGAGAAAAGATAAAAAACCTGGAAAATGGCAAGTTTATATAAACTATAGAAATGATGTCAAAGTGAGAAGAGAGGAAAAAAGGAACCATGAAAAGGATATTATAGATAAATGCAAAGAGCAACCCAAGCTATTGTATCGATACGTGAATGGTAAACTTAAAAGCAAACAGGAAATGGTGAAACTAAGCCAAGGGAATATAGAATACACAGAAGAATTAGAAATTGCCGAAGTCATGAATAATCACTTCAAATCTGTCTTCACTAGAGAGAAAGCACAATATTAGGACGAAGGAAATGAAAGGCGATCTCCCCCCATGAGCAAGATAACAATAACACAAAAAGAAATAATGGAATATCTATCAAACCTTGACGTCAGAAATTCACATGGCCCGGATGGAATTGCAAATTGGATTCTAAAAGAATGCGAATAAGAACTAACGGACAAAATACAGAACAAAATGAGTAGCTCACTTAAAGAAGGAAAAATACAAAAAGACTGGGAAAATGCTAACATTGTACCAATATATAAAGGAGGAAACAAGGAAGAACCAACTAACTACAGGCCAGTCTCACGAACAAGTACTATAGCCATAATCTATGAGAAAATCATCAAGAATAGATGGGTAAAACACCTGGAAGACAACAAAATAATAAACCCAAGACAATTTAGGCTCAGACAAGGAAGGTCATATACCACAAACTTAATATGTTTCTACTCAAGATTAATAGACATAGTGCAAGAAAGGAACAGATGGGCTGATTGTACCTTCCTTGATTTACAAAAAGCTTTTGACAAAGTACCACACAAAAAATTATAAAAAAAAAACTCGAACATATATAAGGGATACAAGGGAACCTACTGAAATGGATGGAGGACTTCCTGATTGGTAGAAAGATGAGAGTAGTGCTCAGAGAAAAAATCAGATTGGAAAGAGGTGATCAGTGGAGTACCGCAAGGATCTGTATTGGCTCCAATAATGTTTGCTATTTTATTCATGTGAATGACATGGATGATGATGTGAAATGTTACATGAGCTTCTTTGCAGACGACGCCAAACTGTTAAGGAAAGTAAAAACTGAAAAGGATTGCGAATCACTGCAGGAAGACCTAAATAAGGCATGGAACTGGAGTCAGAAATGGGAGGTGGACTTCAATATTAACAAATGTAGCATAATGGAGTTTGGAAAAAGCAAAAATAGAATATCAGGACAATATAAAATTGGAACCAAGGAGGTAAAGAAGGAGAGTTCCGAAAAATATTTGGGTGTAATTATCTCAAACGACTTGTCCTATGATAAACAGATAAACAAAATTGTCGGAGAATCCTACAACTTGCTAAGATCAATAAAAGTGGCATTTACATATTTGGACGCAGAAATGATTAAAAAAAAAATATTTGTCACACTGATAAGGCCTGGACTAGAATATGCAGCGACATTGTAGTCACCCAGTACCAAAAAGGATTTACAAAGGCGGAGCATGCCGACAGGAGACATTTTGATCCATATCTAGGTCGGATGCAAAAAAAAAAAAAAAAAAAAAAAAGAAAAAAAATAATAATAATAAAATAATAAATAAAAACTATAATAATGTAAATAACAAATGAAATACATAAATAAATCATTACGGCATCTTACTTAGGTATTTATCTAAATGATTCTTGAAGCTTCGAACTGAACTACATTGCACTACCTGTGCAGGAAGTTTATTCCATTCATTAACTACACGGTTGGCAAAGTTGTTTCTACCTACTTCCAAATTGAATCTATTTCCGGACAGTTTGAGACCATTGTTTCTTGTCTGATTCTCATTCAATGTGAAAATTTTGTCACTTTTGATGTTGTCAATTCCCTTTAAAATCTTAAAGACCTGTATCAAGTCACCTCTGAGTGTACGCTTTTTTAGGGAAAACAGATTCATGTGTTTTAGTCGATTTTCGTATGATTTATTTTTGATATTTGGAATCAGTTTTGTGGCTCGCCGTTGTACTCTTTCCAGTCTGTCAATGTCTTTAACGAGATTCGGTGACCACACGGAAACAGCATACTCCAAATGCGGACGAACTAACGATTTATATAGCAGCCACAAAAATGGCACTTGCAAATTTGTCATATGGGGAGAGATTGGCTAAACTGGAGTTACCGACTCTGGAGCAAAGAAGAGAGAGAGGTGACCTACTGACCATATACAGAATCATGAAGGGCACAGAAATACTCGATAGAGAGGACTTGTATATGTCCAACCATTAATGTAATTTAAATTCCAATTTGTAATATCACAAATATCTATTGTATCTTTAAAACAGAAATACTAGAAGATGTCCTAATAAAGACGAAACGTCGTGTAATGAAATGGAGAACTATAAGGAATTAGTTTATGCCCACCCCATCCAATGGAAGAGTATAATTAGAAAAATCGAAAACACACGAAAGAAAATCAACTTCCAGAATGCTGTCGTATCTATTCAAACCTGTATTAAAGAAAACCCGTTCCCAAAATACATCAATATGTATATAAGATATACGGGAGGAACCATCTGACTCGAATCTTCGGATAAGGCGCGTGGGTTACCCACTTAGGGAATCCGCCGGCCTTATACAAAAATGCACAAATATCGCAGAGCACCGACCGTTACCACGATGAAAACTAAGGGTCTCTCTCCCCTGTATGGATGGGCACCACGCAACCGCAACCTCTTACACACATCTAATCTTTATCCTCAACGTACAGTGAGTAGCATTGGCCACACCACGCTTATTCTCCTAGGACTAAAGTCCATCCGAATAAGAAATTATATTCCGCTTCTGCCGTGCAGCTAGGTACAGTTGGTAGTTCTGCAGCCTCCTGCTCCTTACAGGCACCAGCGACGCGCAAGTTCCTCACCGCCTGCAGAAAATTTTATATTTCTCCACTTTTTTCATAAGATAGGAAAATCTGGTTTCAATAATTAGAAAGAACAGTCATTCTACGCTTACAACTAAATATTAGAAAATCGATAGGGTAAGAAACTAAGTTATTATGTGGAGTTGAATTCAAATAAAATGAATTATAGGTTTATACACATCTTTACTTATAGTCTGTGCTTACAACAATTATGATAACAAGTGTAGAATAGAACATGTTTTCTCCTGCATAAACAACCCCTGAACACGATGGCACATTCAGATTTCACATAGGAAGCCATGAAAAAATAGATTTAAGGATTTTCATTAATATTTTGCGTCATGACGCTCGTGGTGCGAGGGAGGGAGAAAGGAATGGTAGTTGCTGACTCCTCCCTCCTCCTCCTCCTCCTCATTCCAACTTATTTACAATTTAATTTATTATGAGAGAGTATTCGTTTTCCACCATTCCTACTCGATATTATTTTTATGTAATGTGAATTTGTTAATAATCTGTGGAGGCAGTAGGTAGATTATTTGAGTGTACTCAAAAAGGCAAGAAAAATAAAAATATGTTATAAGTAGGCTATATAGAATAGAATGGTATGATTGTAGATTATATAATGTACACCATCAAACAGAGCAAAAATGCTTATTAAATCACCGAGTATAGTAACTACATATCAGCTGCTATGTAGTTACTTTACTAAGTAAAATAGTCTTGGGTTAAAATGATGGAAAACGAATAGTTTCTCATGATAAATTAAATGATGAATAAATTGGAAGAGGTGGAGAGAAAGAGTTAGTAACTACTACCCCTTCCTCCCTCCTTTCCTCGCGCCACGAGCGTCATAACGCATAATATTGATAAAAATCCTTAATTTAAAAACTTTGACTTTCTATGTGAAATCTGAATGCATCATCGTGTTCGAGATTTGTTTATATAGGAGAAAAACTGTTTTATTTCACACTTGTTATCATAATGGCTGTAAACATCGATTATAAGTAAAGATGTGTATAAACATATAATTTATTTTCATTGATTTAACTCCACATAATTACCTAGTTTCTTTCCCTATCGATTTTTGAACATTTTGTTTCAGTTATAGAATGACTGCTCTTTCTAAATCGAAACCAAAATTTCCTATCTTATAAAAAAAAAAAAAAAAATGGAGAAATATAATATTTTCTGGAGGAGGTGAGGAATTTACGTGTCGCTGGTGCCTGTATGGAGCAGGAGTCGGCAGGACTACCAACTGTACCTAGCTGCACGGCAGAAATGGAGTGTAATTTCTTATTGGAATGGACTTTAGTCACTATTATTTCATGTAACTGGGTGGATTCTGGACGCCTTGGGTTGGCGATTTTATTCAGGGAGTCGGTCGACCCTTGCTGTCGGATCCGAACGTCCTAAGGTTAGTCATCTTAATTTTCCTACATCTAATTATATATTCTTTGCTTACTTGCTTATAGTCCGTCGCAGACGACGATGACCTCACTCCATGTCTTGATTGGTGATAGATGAGTAGAGATGTGTCAATGTTTTGGTGATTTCATTCGAATTCGGTTGGTGGCTTATTATGGTCAGTGGACTTTTTGATGGCTAATTAGTCCAATTTTGGACTTGCAGATACGACCACAAATGTTACAAGGGAAGTGTCCTTCTGCATTTTGTGGATCATTTGCCATACCACACAGTTTTGTATCAACATCAAATTTGGAGCCAATAGATCTCAGTCCGTAGTCTATATCATTTATATATACTATGCATAAAAGTGGCCCAAATTTCTGACAACTATGATTTTACCAACCAATATGTAGGAAAGTGAAGCGATGCATTTCAGATATTTTAGTGACAGCGTACCCAACCCTCTGTTAGTGCCAGTTAAGATGGCATTTACCTCATCATATGCTTCATATCTAGTTGTGTAACCATCATTTTGGTCAATAGGGAAGTGAAACAGGAAAAGAAATGGCTAAAGGTGAAGTTGGTACGTGATACTGAAGACCTTTATGGCTGGGCTGAGTGTTGCCAGGGACAGCACATTTGCGTTGCGTACTAGAAAACCTTGGAACCCCCAATGATAAAAAGCAAAATTTACCGATGAAGAGATTATGGTCATATCTGAAGATAAATAAGTAAAATGAAAAATATATTTCCCTAGAAACTCTACCGAGTAATTACTGTAGAATAACCTCTGGTGAAATAAAAACATGAAAATAATGTTGGGAGACATGATACGGCAGGTCATTGAGTTTACAAATACAGATCATAAGAATAATGCTTATCCTCCTAGAGACGTTAAAAGTGTACCCTATTTTTCACATAGAATTTGAAAAATAAAAGCGCCACCTTGCTCAAGGTTATCTTATCGTAATCAGTCACTCATGGTTCATGGGATCCCGTGAAGATTCGAGTGTTGTTGGACGAGACTAGCTCAACAAGAGGAAGAAAGATAGCGAAATGCATCTTGTGCATGCTATGCCACATTCCATGAGCAAGTGGCCCTGTGGCTTGTTGGGATTTGATCTCAATCTGCATTTATCCAAACATCAACACCCTTTTCCAACGTCACTGGACCTTCCCACTTATCCTCATTCAACAATTAAAACGAAATAAAGAGAAAACCGAGTCATTTTATTTGCCTTTCGAATTAAAGGTAAACGTAAAGGAAACTAGCCAGTCTAAGTCCACTGCTGAATAAAGGCCTCTACCAACCTCTTCCACCTGACGCACGAGTGTTCCAACATTACAACAAACTGGATAAAACAATAGTGTGTGCAAAAACTATACACACATTTAAGAGCAAACTAGACACCGCGAGATACAAAGACGGGATACCACGAGCATAGTTCCCCTTCCCGTAAGATACAACTAGGTACAACTAGGTAAATCTACCATGTTACTCCTGCAAACCTCTTCATCTCTTCTTTTCCGTCTGTCTGGTCTCCCTCTTCCGCGCTTTCTATATTGCATTGTCTATTTAGTAATACACTTGCTCCGTCTCCTACCTTCTGAGTATCCAATCTATCTCTTCTTCTTTGGCTTTCCCAGAATGTCTTTCACACCAATCTGTTCTTTTTACCCAGGTTGCCATCTTCCTGTCCGTCAGGATACTCTTTAGTTTTGTCTGCATCGTTTTCGTTAATTTCAGTTTCACATCCGCTGATCATAGCCACCAGATTGACCTAATTGTAGTCAGGTGAAGTAAAGGAGGTAAGGTCAGTACACTTCTCCACATCCCTCTCCTATGTATACATTCCCCTCCCTTTTGCCCCATTCTCACGATGTTCCTCCGTCTTTGTTACTCTGAGGATGAAGTACGCAAAAGTATTTACTGTCTTAATTTTTTCCTGTTGTAATTTGCACACACACACACACACACACACACACACACACACACACACACACACACACACACACACACACACACACACACACACACACACACACACACACACACACACACACTCTCTCTCTCTCTCTCTCTCTCTCTCTCTCTCTCTCTCTCTCTCTCGATGGCGCAGTGGTTAGAGTTCCCGGCCGCCACTACGGTGGTCCGGGTTTGAATCCCGCCCAGGGCTGAAATAATTTCAGTATCGCTGCGCTGCGAGTCGTTACTCCAACTCTCTTGGGTGGGGAGTTGGGTGTGTGCGTGCGCGTAAGGTCACAGCATTACCCATAGATCGGTCATATATGAGCTCTGAGCTCTCTTCCGGGAGTGAAATAGCTGTCGATCACGAGTCCAAGTTATTGTGTTGTGTTTTTGTAATTGTATACGTATAGCGTTGTATAGTTACAGTTATAAGATAAAGTGTAGTGTTCTAGTAATTTAGAATCAAAACAATAGTCTGTTACTGTACTCCAAGTGTAGGAGTAATAGTTTAAGGTAAGCAGAGTAAGGTTCGTGTATTTAGTTTATTTAGTGACCAAATCTTTTTTTATTTATATTTTCTTTTTGCCGTTTGTATTTCTGAAGGAGGAGCGAAATGGCTTGTGAAGGTTGTGTGAACCTGGAGGACCGTCTCACAATGTGTGAGGAGGAAATTCGCCTTCATAGGAGTGCCCTCTGTGAGAAGAGTGAATCCACAACCCATAAAGCGTTCCACCTCTTTCCCTTCTGCCACTGCCATGAGCGAGTGGCGCTCCTTGGGGTCCCGTTTGTCGAGCCCCCGTTCGGTAAGCAGGTGCCCTGCGGAGCAACCACTACCTCTAGCTAATCGTTTTGCTCTGCTGGAGGATGAGGTGGCTGAAAATCAGGAGTTCTTGGAGGTGGGGTACTCCATGGCGCTAGGCTATGACGACATCCTGCAGCGGAAGACTAAACGACGTTGCAAGCTTGTATGTCAACCGGGCCGTGGGATCGCTAATTGTACCCAGACCATTAGGGAGCATAGGTGGACGAACACGGTTACGATTGTTCATAGGGAAGTAACGATGTGGGTAGGGTGAGATCAGAGGAACTTGTTCAGAATAACAAGGTCCTATTCAGGAGATGAAGGAACGTGGGAACCGTCACGTAGTTTGTGGGATCGTTCCGAGGATCTATGCTGACCCGTGCTGGAACAGTAGAGCCATAGGGATTAATGAGAAGATATCACGATTGTGCACGCAACTGGGATACCACTTTCTTGATCCTTGGTATCTCTATTCCAGGCATCATGACCTTTATGCTTCTGATGGGATCCACCTTACTCGCAGAGGCAAAGATTTTCTCACAAGCCTCATTCTGGGAGTTAGTAATGAACTAGTTCCTTTTTGGGGGTACAGAACCCAAGGGAAGGGAAAATAGAATGTATTGGGGATAACAGAGTAGGGCGTAGCAATACTGTAGTGCAATATGTCAGTGTAGGACAAAATATTATTTTAGGATATAACGTCGGTAAAGGACAAAATATAACTTTAGGGTATAATGTCAATAGATGACAATATATTACATTAGGGTGTAATGTCAATGGAGGACAAATATCACGATCGGACGTAATGATAGTGGAGGACAAAATATCACGGTAGGGTATAATGTCAGTGGGGGACAGAATATCATTTTAGGAAGTGATGCCGGATAGAATGTCAATGAGCGACGAGTGGCCGGTGTGGGACGAGGTGACGGAGGGGGGTAAGGTATACATAAGAGATCGAATGACCGTGAGGGACCAGATGTATGTGATGGGGCAAATGTCCATGAGACATTGAATGTCAATGAAGGATCAAATGTCAAAATAGAGCAAGGTGTTAATAAAGAACAAATTGTAATGTAACGCATGATGTTGAAATACAAAACGTGCTAAAAAGAAATAATCACGAGTTTCTTAAAACCATGTATTTTAATGCTTGTAGTATTAGAAACAAATTCCAAGAAATAAAAGCGTATGTCAAAAGCGAAAATCTCGATATGATAGGAATAACCGAGATATGGTGAAATGGTGGAGAGTTTGAAGCTGAATCTAATATTGCGGTATTTAAACACTTCCATCGGGATAGAAACCACAAGAAAGGTGGGGGTGTTCTGTTGTACGTTAAAAGCAATGTCCATGCTTGTGTTTTAGAGAAAGTGAAACAGGATACATATTATAGTTTGTGGGTAGAGTTAATTCAAACAAGTGGACAAAAATGAATTTAGGTGTAATATATAGGCCAAAGAAATTATCATTAGCAGACGACAAACCGTTGTTTCAAGAACTGTCTAGTTTCTGCAACCGGGACTTATTGATAATGGGGGATTTCAATTTTACTGGCATTGATTGGATGACATTTGAACATGGCCAAATAGGTAGTCGCTTGATAGATTTTCTTGGTGACAATTAGTTCAGCATGTAAAAGAGCCCACAAAACATGGAAATTTACTCGATCTATTGATCATTAGCCACGAAAGCATGATAACCTATGTAGAAGTTGGTGAAACTATTGCAAGTAGTAATCACAACTTAGATTCAAAATGCCCCACAAAAATATAGAATAGATACCTGTGTATCTAAAATACTCGATTTCAGTAAAGTTCAGTTCATAGGACTACGTCAAGAGCTTCAGCTTACAGACTGGGAGGCAAAATTAAGCGAAAGATCTGTTGATCAGGTGTGGGAAATATTTCAAATACGCTTACTAAGATGATTAATACTTACAACCCATTTGAGGACAGACGCCTCCCAAATCAGGCTCGCCCAAAATTGCTTGACAAAGAAACTGAAAAAAGTATTGCTAAAAAGAGACTGACATTGATTGGATGACTCTTGAACATGACCAAATAGGTAGTCGTTTGACAGATTTTCTTGGTGACAATTAATTCAGCATGTAAAAGAGCCCACAAAACATGGAAACTTACTCGATCTATTGATCACTAGCCGCAAAAGCATGATAACCGGTGTAGAAGTTGGTGAAACTATTGCAAGTAGTAATCACAACTTAAATTCAAACTGCCCCACAAAAATATAGAATAGATACCTGTGTATCTAAAATACCCGATTTCAGTATAGCTCAGTTCATAGGACTACGTCAAAAGCTTCAGCTTACAGACTGGGAGGCAAAATTAAGCGAAAGATCTGTCGATCAGATGTGGGAAATATTTCAAATACGCTTACTAAGATGATTAATATTTACATCCCGTTTAAGGACAGACGCCTCCCAAATCAGGCTCGCCCAAAATGGCTTGACAAAGAAACTGAAAAAAGTATTGCTAAAAAGAGACAGGCATATAAGAAATGCACCTAATGACTATCAAAGTTATGTAATAATATAGAGATACTTAGAAAAGACAATAAAAGACGAAAACGACAATACGAAATGAATATCGTTGATAAATAAATAAAAAATCCCAAAGAATCCTATAGTTACATCATAGATAAAAAGGTTATCAGGGATCACATTGGTCCACTATCATCTGCTGACGGTCAACTTGAATATTCAAATGAAGGAATGTGTAATATTCAAAAAAATGATTTTAGCTCAGTATTCATAAACGAAAGCCCTCAAAGTGAACTCCAAACTGAAGCCTGTGAAAAGACTAGGGTGAACTTACTGCGGTAAATATAACAAGAGGAAAAATGAAAAGGTGCACAGAAAAACTCAAAGTTAATAAAACACCGGGGCCTGACGGTTGGCATCTAAGAATCTTAAAGGGAATGAAAAATGAGATTGTTGTTCCATCAGAAAGTATAAAAAAAAAAAGAAAAAAAAAATCCATCATATCCGGAGATGTCCCAAGAGAATGGAAGCTAGCTAACGTTACTCCCATATTCAGAAATACTATCAAACACCATTTAGAAAGTAACAGTTTGATAAATAATAGCCAGCATGGATTCAGACGGAAACGTTCTTGCGTGACTAACTTACTCAAATTATAAAACAGTCATCTCGAATTATGACAAAAGAAACAATATATATTTAATATATCTAGACTTTGCAAAACCTTTTGATACCGTCCCACACGAAAGACTACGTACTAAATTAGCTTCACACGGAGTAGGTGGTAGCCTATTAAGTTGGAATAGTAATTGGTTGTATAATTGAAAAAAGAGAGTTGTTTTAAATGGCAAAACTTCCAGATAGAAAAATGTTACGAGTAGAGTTCCTTATGGTTCCGTTCTTGGGCCACTTCTATTAATTGTATATATAAATGATGCAGTTCACGGACTAAAATCTATTGTCTCCAAATTTGCTGATGATACAAAACTGTGCGAAATGGTAAATGATCACTTAAACCAATAAGATATTCAAGAATACTTAGATAAACTACAGCAATGGTCTGAAAAGTATCTAATGAAATTTAACACAAGTTAAGCAAGGTTATGCACATAGGCAAAAATAATAGTAAGGGCGATCAAAAGTTATTTGGAAATTTGTTAATAAAAGTGGATAGTGAAAAGGATCTCGGCGTAATTATCAGTAACGATCTCAAATAATGTAATCAGTATTTCAGCCTCTGAGAAAGCAAATAAGATTCTAGTACTGATTGCATGATCTTTTGACTTCAAAAGTCCATCTCTCATTAACAAACTATATAAATCGTTAGTCCGTCCACATTTGGAATATACTGTTTCAGTATTGTTATCAATCTCATTAAAGACATTGACAGATTGAAGAAAGTACAACGGAGAGCCACAAAACTGATTCCAAATATCAAAAGCAAATTATACGAAAATCGACTAAAACATATGAATCTTAAAAAAAAAAAAAAAAACATAGACTCAGAGGTGACTTGGTACAGGTCTTTAAGTCTCTAAAGGGAAATGACAACATTAAAAGTGAAAAAAAATTCACACTGAATGAGAATCCGACAAGAAACAATGGTCTCAAACTGTCAAGAAATGTGTTTAATTTGGAAATGGCTAGAAATAATTTCGCTAACCGTATAGTTGATAAATGGAATAAACTTTCTGCAGAGGTAGTGCATTGTAGTTTAATTCGAAGCTTCAAGATTCGTTTAGATAAACACCTAAGTAATTAATTAATTTATTTGTTGTTATTTGTCTGTTTGATTATCATTTATTATTATTTATGTAAATCTATTATTATTTATCATTTATCTGTTTGTTATTATTAACTTTATCTATTTATTGATGGAGCAATCAGTAAAGTCACTACAGCACTTCTTACGCGCTAGCCGGGTTCGAGTCCTTGGCCGTACCACGTTTCAATTTCCGCATGTTGGCCTCCTACGGGTGTCCCGATGTTGATGGCTTAGAATTAAAGTGCATTGTGGTTGATAAAAATGTATCACTATTATAATATTTTCTGCATCCGACCTAGTTATGGACCAAAAGGTCTCCTGTCGTCATGCTCCTTCTTTGTAATATATATATATATATATATATATATATATATATATATATATATATATATATATATATATATATATATGAGTGTGTGTGTGTTTGTGTGTTTATATATCACGTGAAAAACACTAAATTAGCTTCACACGGAGTAAGTGAAAACCACTGTTGGAGTAAAAAAGACTGGAAACGGGGAATCTATATATTTCGATTGCAAACTGCAATCCTCTTCAGTAGATACAAATTGGAATAGTGAGTGCTACTTAAGTAGCACCCTTGACATGACAAATGGGAACATTGGGAGAGATCTCTAGCCTTGGCTCACTCCGTATGTGAGGTCAGGAGGAAAATGTCTTTTTAATAGGCTGGTGATGAAAAGTCCTGAAATTATATCCGGGGACCATTGCCCCTTTGAAATGTTCATATTAGTTGATTCTACAATTTTTCTCCTGAACTCACATCTGGATTTACAAATATGCTCAGCTTTGTCCCAGTCTAAACAATGTTCAAATTGTTTAACATGCTGGTACACAGCTGAGCTTTCTTGTCCACATTCAATGAAACGTTTATGTTCGATCATCCTAGTGTCCAAATCCCTCCCAGTCTGCCCGATGTAAACTAAGTCACAAACTTTACATGGAATCGAATAAACCCCTTGACTATGCTCTTCTTTCAACCTTTGGTGGACATTTACCACTTTTTTATTAATTGTGTTAGGGTAATAACTAATTAAATTTAATTTGTCTTTGGGAAGAAACTTGGTCGAAGGAATGAATGAATTAGAAAAGGGGACGACTAAGGAGCTCTTGTCCAATGAAAACTTAGAGGAAATGGGGTGGTGTTGAAAAAATTGGATTTCGCTCGGCTGAGGGCTTTTACCAAGAGCCAGTCCGGGTAAGCTGATTTACTAAATTGAGATTTTAATATATTTAGTTCTCCTTCAAGAAACTGGGGGCTGCAAATTCTAAGAGCTCGAAGAAATAATTCTGAGGCGACGTTACTTTTTACCTTGTCTGGGTGACTGCTGAAGAAATGGAGATAACTACCAGAATGGGTTTCTTTTCTATAGACGGTAAAAGCAAGCTTATCCCCGTCACGAACAATGAGAACATCTAAGAAGGGTAGCTTACTTTATTCTTCCCATTCAACTTTAAACTTAATGTTGGAGGCTAAAGAATTTAGATTAGCAAAAAAGTTATCAAATGAACCCCAATTTTCATCCTAAAGAGTAAAAATGTCATCTACGTATCTAAACCAAACCATGTCTGGGGGTTTAATGGTTGGCAGAACAGACTCAAAGTACTACATATACAGATTGGCCAGTACAGGAGAGATGATTTGAACCCATGCTACAACAAAATTTTAGTCTAAAAAAGAATTCTGAAAGGAAAAAAAAAACATTTGAAGTAACACAAAAGCGAATAAGCGCAATGATTTTTGTAACGGGGAGTGGGAATTTGTCCTGAAATGGTTGTAGCTTGGTTTCCAGGAAGAATAGAACGTCATCAATACAAACATGTGTAAGAAGAGAAATCACACCCAAAATAAGCATTTTAATACTAGAAATATTCACTTGTTTTAATTTTGTGATGAAATCCTCTGAGTGTTTTAAATGGGAATCGGAAAAAGTACCAACAAACGGGAATAAAAGGTTTGCTAACCATTTGGAAAGCTTGCTGGTACAAGATCCCCGGTTGGAGATAATAGGTTTGAGGGGGATATCAGTTTTATGCAATTTTGGAAGGCCATAGAAAGGCAACTTGGGATTAACCACTTTGGGTTTCAAAACCTCCTCGTCTTTGGTGATATTATGAACTTCCTTGTTGAATTTTGCTCTCAAAACCAGACAAGAAAAAATGTATACGTGAAATCACCCTAGACAATGCAACATACAGATATCTATATTAAATAATATAAGATCATAGATAACTATATATACATAAAAATAAGTATTAGTGCCAGTAAAAGCAAAGGATAAAAGATAACAATTGCCGGACGCCCAGGACATAACACTTAATAGCTAAACAATAGTTATACATTATACCTAAGAAATGGACACAAAAATGGCCAACATTACAAAGAATACAATACAAGACACCATGGATACATCATAAGAAATGCACAAATACAGATATTAAGGCATACGACCCCTTGAACGGAGATTGTAATTGTGAGGGGTAGATACAGAGGGCATATTTTGTACAGTGGGCTTTAGGGGAGGCCGGGCAAATGCAGGGATAGACACTCTTGTTACCTTGAGCCTATCAGGGTGTAACACCTCGCTCAGTCCATGGGGAGGATCAAAGACCTTGAACATATTGGGATACATCTTTTCAGCAACCTAAAGGGAACTTGTAAGCCTACAATTGAATTTAGATTGGCGGTCAGGCATGCTTTTATAAACATGATCACCAATATTTATGTTAACAAGCGTAGCCCGGCTATACTGGTGTTTCAACATTTTGGACTTGGAGTCATCAAATTTTCCTTTAACAGAATCATAAATCCTATGTAAAGTGTGAAATTGGAGTTGACTATAATAATCAAAATTGTAGAGGGGGTGAGTAGGACTGTCTAGCACATCATACGGGAACAATTTTTCCGTTACATAGATGACGTAATGAGGCGTCTTACATGTATAAACATTAATTGTACTATTAATGCAAGCATTGACATGAGAATGCCAATCCTTCCAAGATTCATGGAGGCTACTAGTAACGGGCCCTAGGATATCCAAAATCTTCCTATTCGTCCGCCCTACTAAACCATTAGACGTAGGATTGTAAGTAGTCACAAAGGTTTGCATGATGCTGTAACGTTCACAAATGTTTGCTGCTAACACCTCATTCCTAAATTCAGTCCCAATGTCACTAAGGAGCGCTGAAGGAGTAGTGTACGGACAGAAAACATGTAAATCTAAAGCATGGACAATTATTGGAGCAGACTTGCCACGTAAGGGAGCCAATATTACAAAGCAACTAAAGTGGTCCACACACACAAGGACATACACAGAACCTTGAGTACTACGAGGCAATTGTAAAAGGTCTATAGCCATAGTCTGAAAAGGACGAGAAGGAGTAGGATACTCTAGGATAGGGGCAGTGTGCGTAGAACCTTTGTTCTGGGCACAATCACTAACTGTGCCACATCCTGCTCAAGCATAAATGACAGTAGACCAAACAGGGTCCTCACGCTGAGCTTTGGCTAGATCCTTCAGAGAGAAGTTACAAAGATTAAAAAGGAGGAGCATGCCGACAGGAGACCTTTTGGTCCATAACTTGGTCGGATGCGGAAAAATTATAATAATGATAAGTAAAAGGAAAAAAACATATAATAATGTAAATAATAATAGAATAAATAAAGGCATAGCTATAGATAGATAATAAACAAACAGGTAAATAGTAAATAATAATAAAATGACATAACTAATAATAAATGAAAATCAAGCAAATAATAATAAACAAACAAATGATAACAAGCAAATAAAGAAATAATATACAATAAATGGCAGGCATTACAACATCATGCTTAGGTGTTTATCTAAACGAATCTTAAAGCTTCGAACTGAACTATATTGCATTGCCTCTGCAGGAAGTTTATTCCATTCGTTAACTACACGGTTGGTGGAGTTGTTTCTATCTACTTCCAAATTAATCCTATTTCCTGACAGTTTGAGACCATTATTTCTTGTCGGATTCACATTTAGTGGAAAATTTTTGTCACTTTTGATGTCAATTCCCTTTAGAATCTTAAAGACCTGTATCAAGTCTTTTAGGGAAAAGAGATTCATATGCTTTAGTTGATTTTCGTATGCTTTATTTTTGATATTTGGAATCAGTTTTGTGGCTCGCCGTTGTGCTTTTTACTTTCTAAATGATGTTCGATAGGATCTCTGATGATAGTTTCCATCATTTTTCCTCCGATTGAAGTCAAGCTTATAGGCCTGTAGTTATTTTGTTTCTTTTTGTCACCTCATTTGAATATGGGAGTTACGTTAGCTAGCTTCCATTCTCTTGGGACATCTCCGAATATGATGGATTTCTTGAAAATAATTTCTAATGGAACAATAATCTCATTTTTTATTTCCTTTAAGATTCTTGGATGCCAACCGTCAGGACCTGGTGTTTTATTAATTTTGAGTTTCTCTATACACCTTTTAATTTTTTCTTTTGTTATATTTACCGTAGTAAGTTCACCCTAGTCTTTTCACAGGTTTTAGTTTGGAATTCAGTTTGAGGTGTTTAAAATATCACACATTCCTTCATTTGAATATTCAAGTTAACCGTCAGCAGATAATAGTGGACCAATGTGATTCCTAATAACCTTTTTATCTCTAATGTAACTACAGAATTCTTTGGGATTCTCTTTGGATTTATCAGCGATTTGTCGCTTTCGTTTCTTCATTGCCCTTTTAAATCTCTCTGTACTATTACATAACTTTGATAGTCATTAAGTGAATTCGAGCGCTTGTATTTCTTATAAGCATGACTTTTTAGCAATACTTTTTCAGTTTCTTTGTCAAGTCATTTTGGGCGTGCCTGATTTGGGGAGCGGCTATCCTTAAACGGGATGTAAGTATGAATAATCTTAGTAAGCGTATTTTGAAATATTTCCTACATCTGATCTATATGTCTTTAGCTTAATTTTGCCTCCCAATCGGTAAGCTGAAGCTCCTGACATAGTCCTATGAACTGAGCTTTACCGAAATCGGGTATTTTAGATACACAAGTATCTATTCTATTTTTCTTTTTAGAAATTTGAATCTAAGTTGTGATTGCTATTTGCAATATTTTCACCAACTTCTACATCGGTTATCATGCTTTCGCGGTTAGTGATCAATAGATCGAGTAAGTTTTCATGTTTTGTGGGCTCTTTTACATGCCGAACTAAGTAATTGTCACCGAGAAAATCTATCAAGCGACTACCTATATGACCATGTTCAAGGGTCATCCTATCGAGATTTTTGCTTTTGACATACGCCTGTATTGCTTAGAATTTATTCCTAATACTACGAGCATCAAAGTACATGGTATTAAGAAACTCTTGATTATTTCTTTTTGACACGTTTTGTATATCAACATCATGCCTCACATTATAATTTTGTTCTTTATTGACACCTTGCTCTATATTGATATTTGGTCCTTCATTGACATTCAATGTCTCATGGATATTTGCCCCATCCCGGACATCTGGTCCCTCACGGTCATTCGATCTCTTGTGTATACCTTGCCCCCCTACGTCACCGCGTTCCACACCGGCCACCCGTCGTTCACTGGTATTCTGTCCGGCATCCCCTCCTAAAATGACATTCTTCCTCCACTAACATTATATCCTATCCCGATATTTTGTCCTCCACTATCATTACATACCATCGTGATATTTTGTCCACTATCATTATATTCCATCGTGATATTTTGTCCTCCCCTACTATTACATCCCATAGTGATATTTTGTACTTTGACATTATATCCTAATGTAATATTTCGTCCTCTATCGACGTTATATCCTAATGTAATATTTCGTCCTCTATCGACGTTATATCCTGAAATGATATTTTGTCCTCCACTATCATTACATACCATCGTGATATTTTGTCCTACACTATCATTATATTTCATCGTGATATTTTGTCCTCCACTATTATTACATCCCATAGTGATATTTTGTCCTTTGACATTATATCCTAATGTAATATTTCGTACTCTATCGACATTATATCCTAAAATGATATTTTGTCCTACACTGACATATTGCTCTACATTATTGCTATACCCTACTCTATTTTCCCCAATACACTCTATTTCTCATTCCCTTTAAGTTCCTTCCTCAAAAAAGGAACTAGTTCCTTAGAAGCTCCCGCAATGATGTTTGTAAGAATATCTTTGCCTCTGCGAGTAAGGTGGATCCCATCAGAAGCATAAAGGTTATGATGCCTGGGAAAGAGATACCAAGGATCAAGAAAATTGTATCCCAGTTGTATGCACAATCGTGATACCCTCTCATTGATCCCTATGGCTCTACTGTTCCAATACGAGTCTGCGAAGATCCTCAGAAGGATCCCACAGACTACGTGAAGGTCCCCACGCTCCTTCATCTCCTGAAGAAGGACCTTGTAATTCTGAACAAGTTCCTCTGATCTCACCCTACCCACATCGTTACTTTCCTATGAACAATCGTAACCGTGTTCGTCCACCTATGCTCCTTGATGGTTTGGGTACAATTAGCGATCCCACGGCCCGGTTGACATACAAGCTTGCAACGTCGTTTAGTCTTCCGCTGCAGGATGTCGTCATAGCCTGGCACCATGGAGTACCCCACCTCCAAGAACTCCTGATTTTCAGCCACCTCATCCTCCAGCAGAGCAAAACGATTAGCTAGAGGTAGTGGTTGCTCCGCAGGGCACCTGCTTACCGAACGGGGGCTCGACAAACGGGACCCCATGGAGCACCACTCGCTCACGAGAGTGGCAGAAGTGGAGGAGGTGGAACGCTTTATGGGTTGTGGGGAGGACTCACTCTTCTCACAGAGCGCACTCCTGAGAAGACGAATCATCTCCTCACACATCGTGAGACGGTCCTCCAGGTTCACACAACCTTCACAAGCCATTTCGCTCCTCCTTCGGCAATACAAACGGCAAAGAGAAAATATAAAACAACAAAAGAAACAAAAGCGGTCACCAAATAAACTAAATACACGAAGCTTACTCTGCTTACCTTATACTATTACTCCTACCTTTGGAGTACAGTAACAGACTACTGTTTTGATTCTAAATTACTAGAACAACTGTAGCTACAGGTATATTACGTAAAAGTACATCAGCAACATTGTTTGCATGTCCTGGATTATGCTTAAGGATCGTATTAAACTCTTTACTTGTAAGGAATCATCTGGCTAGGCGGCCTGAAAGATCTTTGCCCTTGAAAAGCTGTGTGACAGCAGTGGGGTCAGTGTAGACTGTAACAGGATATAAAAAATAATATATCTCGAAAATGTTTTAAAGCCCATACCCTTGCCAGTGCCTCTACATGTGTAACAGAGGACCGAGACTCAGGCTTGTTAAGAATCCGACTAGCGTATGCAATAACATGGGGTTTACGTCCATTTACTTGCTGCATAAATACAGTCCCAATACCTGTACCAGAAGCATCTGAACAAATAGTAAAGGTAAGCCTATAATCAATGAATGCCAACACAGGCGCCTCAGTAAGGTCGTGCTTCAATGAATCAAAATTCTCCAGATGAACATCACGCCACTGGAAGGAAGTATCCGTCTTGAAAAGTCGATTAAGGGGAGAAGCAATTGAAGTAAACTTCTTAATAAATGCACGGTAGCATTCTGTCAGTCCAAGGAAGGAACGTACATATTCAACTGACCTAAGTGTAGGGAAGTTCATAACTGCTTTGACTTTATCATATGTGGTGTGAATACCATGTTTGTCTACAACACGACCTAGGAATTGGATGCTAGATTTAAGGAAAGAACACTTGGGTAAATTAAGTTTCAATCCAGCATCAACAAACCGTTGCAAGACCATGGGTAACTTATGGAAATGGCTTTCTACATCCTTGGAGACTAAGGTTAAATCATCCAGGGAAACAAAAAATCCGTTGCCTACTAGGCCATGAAAAATGGAGTTAACCAAACGCAGGCAAATCTGTAACCCCATGGGGCAACGAAGACATTCATAATATCTTGTTGGAATCGAAAAGGCCGTAATCTTACAAGACTTCTCCTCCAAGGGAATCTGCCAAAAGCGTGCCTTTAAGTGTAAGGTGGTGAACACCGGATTACTTTTCCAATGGACTGGAGAAGATCACTTAACACGGACAAAGGGTAATGGTCTGGAATAGTTATTTCATTAACTCGCCTATAATAAGTAACAGGGCGAAAAGATCAATCATTCTTAGGCACCAGAAGGAGCGGCGAGTTCCACTCTGAGTGAGACTCTTGTACAACGCCATCACGTAACAAATCGTCAACCAAGGACTGTACTACAAGCCGACGAGAGTGAGGCAGCCTGTAAGAGGGTACATAACAGGTTGAACACCTGGTTGAAGATCAATCCTATGAACAGCACGATCCGTAACTCCTAATGGATCACCAGACAAAGCCAAAGCTTGATGGTGGGTCACTAACAGTTTAATGAGACGAGGCGTCACATCAGGAAAACAAATCTTACTTACATACGTTGCATGTTTAGAGGCCAAGTGACCTGTGTCACTCGCTTGTAAAAACTGAATCACAGAAGCTGCTATGATAGGAGGCGATTCCTGGAAAGTGTCAACGTCAACCACTCTAAAGGAACCTTAGTGACTGCTAGGAGAGAGGGTGATATGAGCAACAGTGACGTTGGTTACCATAGCTGTGGTAACATGATCCTCACGAATAATGGAAAGAGTTCCTTCCAATGCTATAGGACGAACACGAACAGTCATGCTGAGATAAGACGTCAGACCTAATTGGAACACCTGAAATGCGCACCGGAACTTGAACTGATTTTGAAGGTCCAATATAATGTTCGCCTACAACAACAACACAAGAAAGAATAGGGGAGTCAAAACGATTAGAACCCCTTGAAGGCAACAGTGCGGTCTGATCATGCACAGAAGGGGGGCTACATATGGAAACTGGCCTATCCGTTGCAGGAATAAATATCATGAAAAGTCATTACACGGCGCCTAGGAGATATATCTATGCCATGAGCTGTAAGAGCATCAATACCCAAGAGGCGACCACGCATAAGAGCAATTACAGAAATTAAAACAAAAGTAACATGGTAAATGGTAGCATGTGAGGAAAACCTTAACCCATTAAACTCCGATGACAAGATTATTGTCATTTGGTCAAATATAACAAAAAATCATAGAACACCAAAATGTTTGATCAAATACCAGATAATATGACGTCAGTCCTCGCGCGGTCAATCGACTGACGTCATATTTTTCTGGTGTTTGATCAAACATTTTGGTGTTTTATGATTTTTTATTTTATTTTACCAAATGACAAGAATCTTGTCATTGGAGTTTAATGGGTTAAGGGAATGCAAACAGACCCAAGAATAGGCAAGGGAGAACCTTGGGACATCGTTCGAAGAGCGGAAGAAAAGCTGATACAGTTACAAAATAGTGACCATCTATTCTACTATAGATGTAAAGAAAAAGAAAGCTCAAACGGATAAACCGACAAGCTGCTGGTAATATAGTAAAGTTCAGTAGTTTATCAGACAGAATAGCTTGGATTGTGATTAGGCTGTGTACACTCTAAGAATATGCAGCAACTTCACAGAGTCCAGAAGATAAAATTGAGTCCTTTTATAATGATTTAAGTCAGGTAATGGATCAAGAAAAAAGTAAGTACACGTTGGTAGTAGGTGACTTTAATGCTAAAGTGGGGAAGAAGATGGGAGATAAGTTGTGTATTGGAAAGTTTGGAGCAGGCGAGAAAAATGACAGAGGCGAAATATTAGTCAATTTTGCAGAGAATTACAACATAGAAATAATGAACACTTTATTCCAAAAACGAGTATGTCGTAAATGGACCAACAAAGAACAAAGTGGACTTCATATTAGGAGATGAGAGAAAGAGCATTAGCAATATTACGGTAATAGATGCAGTAAATATAGGTAGTGACCATAAAACGGTAAGTTGCACAGCCATATTCAAATTCAGAGCCAAGAGAAATGAACGAGTTTTAAAAGAACTAAACAAGCCTTGCGAAGGTTAAGGATAACCCAAAAAAGTTTTATTTAGAAATAAAAAATAGATTCGAAGTTCTAAGAAATAACAAGGATACCGTCGAGGGGTGAATTTTAATTTAGAGAAAATCTTTATGGAATTGGCAGTGAAAGCAAGAAGCTCAAAAAGTATAAGAAAAACAAAAACTCCAAAGCAATAAATTACTCAATTAAAAGAAAAAGGATTATTCAGATTAAAAGGAGGAGAGAGGAAATAGGGAGAGTAGAACTAAACAAGATTATCAACAAAAGGCAAAGACCAGAGAAAAGAAAGAGAAACATGGATGAAATATAGAAAACTCTTCGGAAAGGTAAAAGTTTTAACGGGGCAGAGCACAGACACGTTTTAGGAAGGCAACAAATTATATGATTGAAAAATAGAAATAGAGAGATGATTAAATGCAGACACAATGTTAAAAAGACTAGAAGAATTTTACCAGGAGCTTTACTCGTCAATGACCGTAGTTGAGTCAGTAAATTCATCTTTAGACGTTAGTAGTGTTCCAAAAGTTACAAAGAAAAAAATAAATTTTACTCTAAAAATATGAAACGAGGAAAAGTACCTGTTGAAGATAGTATATTGATAGATCTATTGAAAGACGCAGGGAAAGAAGTTCATTGCAAGTAGCTCAGTTGTACACCCAGTGCTTACGTCAAGAAAGCGTTCCTGAATCCTGGTGCAATATATTGGTTTTGCTTCATAAAAAAGGAGACCAGAAAGACCTTAGTAACTACTGACCGATCAGCTTGCTATCAAATATACATAAAATATTCTCCAAGATTCTTTCAAGTAGATTAAGTAAAGTTTTAGATGGAAACCAAATAAGAGAATTGGCAGGTTTTAGAAGCGGATATTCGATTCTAGACTATTTGCAGGCGATGAATCAACTAATCGAGAAGACGAAAGACTACAGAATACAATATACCTCTTTCTTTAGCTTTTGTAGATTACAAGAATGCCTCTGACTCAGTAGAACACATAGCAAAAGAACAGATCGTAAGGGTTCTTGAAAATAATTATGCAATAGGTACCGCTGTAATTCGACTACATAAAGATACAGAGAAGCTAAAGATCAAGAAAGTAGTACGACAAGGCGATACAACTTCAAACAAATTATTTACATATTGCTTGGAAGAGATTTTCAGATGGTTGAATTGGGAAGAGAAAGATTGAAAGATTAATGGTGATTGTTTTAACCAACTTAGATTTGCGGATGACATTATTCTTATATCAGAAAAAGCAAAAGACTTGCAAGGTATGCTGAGTGATCTGAGCAAGGAGTCTCAAAATATCTTTACAAATAAATAAGAGTAAAATTAATGTTCAACACGAAAGCTCAAAGTAAACAGATTATAATCGATGGTGAGTCTTGAAGAAGTTGAGAGTATAATTATATGGGCCAGATGGTGATAATGAAATAAAAAGGTGCATTACAATTGGTTGGAAAATGTTTGGTAAGTATAATAAGATTATGAGAGTCTAATCTTATGTTTGAAACGTAAAACTTACAATCAATACATTCTAACAGCAATGTTATCGACGGGTGTGAGACTTGGAAACTGACAAAGGTGATGGAAACAAAGCTAAGGAATACACAGAGGAGAATGGAGTGATCAATGGTGGGAATAACGCTGAGAGACCGAGTGAGAACAAGTTGGATTAGAGAGCAGTCTGGGGTGAAAGGTATTGTGGAGGCTGTAAAAGAGAGGAAGCTGGACAGGTTATTTAGTGCGAACGACTGATGAGTGATGGAACAAATGTGTTACTGAGTGGGCGTTGCGAGATAGGAAGCGTGGAAGCGGGAGACTAAAAGGAAGGTGGAGAGACGAGATAAAGAAGTTTGCAGGGGTGATGTGGCAGAGGTTGGCACATTTGTGTGAATCATGGAATGCTATGAAAGAGGCCTTTTTCAGCAGTGGACTCAGGATGGCTGTTTGGTATTATAAGCACTGGAGAGAGTATAACAAGTTTTCACTAATGAGTTTGCTCAACCAAGACGTTCTCCCAGCCAAAGTAATCAAAATTGATACTCAGACGGAGACGAAAACAACCATATCATACTTTTACTCGGCAGGGTGATGGGAGGGAGGGAAGGTAGGGGAAGGTAATGGGGCAAGTAACCCACAGAAATTACTCAAATTTAGACCATTATTATCATTATCTTTTTCTAATCCGTCGTCAGTGTTCGAAGGGTTAGTCTTTAGGATAACATTGGGAGTCCTGTTTTATTATGAACCTTAGTTTAGCATTCTGGCTTACTGTCGCGTTTATTTGATACGTCTTCATCAACATTTATAAATTTGTTTCCACATCCGTATGCATTAAATAAATTCACGTCTGCATACATTGGATCTAAGCCAATATTCTATTGACCTTACGTTGGAAAGAAAAGATTGATTACACAGTTTATTTCCTGAACGCATGCCCCCTCACTGATCATATCATGGCTGACGTGCATAGGTGCAGTTGCTCCTTGACATAATCATAAGCACAGAACGGGTTTCATGTGTTTGTGACCTCGTGACCATGTGACCACGTGTTTTCGTGACCACGCAGACAGGCCAGGCCATGATGTCGAGAAACCCGAGTTGCCAGGACCTGACGCGAACGACAATGCACAGAGTGACAATAAATTTGGTTATTTGGTTCTATTTCGACGTCGTGTTTATTTATTTATTTATTTATTTATTCAATCATATATTTATGAGCAACTCTTTTAGATACATTTCATTACTACATTAAACGATTTATGAATATGAAAGCTTTAAATCACTTGAATCATGTAATGCTGAAGGTAATGTCCAGATTTATCAAATTTATAGTGTTTACTGGCGGCCATTCGCTTCTTAGGGAGGGTTCGAGATGGCCCTATATCTGAAAATCTTGATAAGGGTCTAGTCTAACATCCGGCCAAATTTCATGCTTTTAACCCAATTTGAACAATTATGTCATGTATCCGCCTGACTACATGTCGTTCGGTAGGGTTCCTGCGCAAATGTATCAAAGGATTACAAAGGAGGAGAATGCAGACAGGAGATCTTTTGGTCCATAACTAGGTCGGATGCGAAAAAATGATAATAATGATAAATAAATAAATAAATAAATAAAAATGTAAGAGGCTGGTAGATAAAAGTAGACAAGTAAGGTAGATAGAGGGATAGTTGGCGAAACTTTTGTTTTATGAGTTGGATGTTTGGTAAACAATAGCCGCGAAGGAATTGCATAATCTCGCTCCTCGTCTAAAGTTTATAAACAACCACTAGGGACTAGATTTTATTGCTCTATTATGTTGGTGTAACAATATGTAATTCTAAGCCAGTATGCATCGATATCGTGGTTGCTTGAGTAAGCAGTATTGCTTAAGACGTTTGTAACAGTCTTTTTGATTGGAGAAAGGGGGAAAGAGGAGAAAATTTATTTGTTCACGGGCATAAAATCTCACCCTTTGGAGAGGCATTTAGATGTAACAGTAAAGATTATTGGACTGGGGAAGTTGTGACGTCGGTGCGAGGTGGCTTAGGATGTAAATTGAGCATCCCAGTTAGGAGTCCTTTCGTGTAAATTGACAAGCCAAGTGTAATATTATTTGGGAAGAAAAGATTTTTTTTACCTCCGTATAATTTACCCCATAAAGAAACATTACTTACTTCCTACAGAAAGATATGTTAAAGAGCATTCTTACGTAAGACAGTGATGAAAAGAAAGTTGAAAGTGAAAGAAGAAATACAAACCATAGAAGGGAATAGTAAAAAGAAGTAAACAGTAGTTACTACATTGGTAACGGAGGTGACGGAGGCTATAAAGGTGGCGGATCTCATTGACACCCATTATTATAATTTTTTTTTATTATTATTTAATAATAAAATGTTGTATAAACTGAGCCAGGTGAGGGAGTAATTACTCCTCCGTCCCGTGTCATAACGTCGCACAAAAGTTCACGTGAATGTTTCATTTTCTCTTCTGTATTTCTCCGTATGTAAAATCTAAGAACACCATCGTGTTCACGTCATAGTTATTTATAAAACCACACGTTTTATTAGATGCTTGCTATAATGACATATGTATATATCAATTAATAATAAAATGTTGTATAAACTGTAATATTTTCTCACCTGAATTATACTCACCGTAATCAATACATTTATAACCCTTTTGATGTCTGAATATGGCAATATTGTAGTATGACCCTTCATTGTTCTATTGCAATATAGCAAATCTGGCTATCTTACATAATAGTTGAGAAAAATGGAAAAAGTTAAACAATGTACTAAATATTTTTCAAACGGGAGGATGAGCGCGGGAGCGCAGTCCTACCAACCTATGGGAACTGTACCACGCAGAATCGACAGAGATTCCTGAGTGAACAGACTGTAAAAACATAACATGTGAAAAAAAAATTAAATAAATTTGAAAAGAAAACGTAGATCCTGAGAAGTGTAGAGCTAGGCTAATAATAAACTTCCAGCAAATGGAAGATTTCAACCAATATGAAGCTTATAAGAAGGCATTCATTAAACAATTTAAGTCAAAGTGTGATTAGGATCCTATCAGGTATTTGGTTAGAATGACAAAGAAAGTAAAAACCAGTGAATTAGACACAGAATATTTAGCAAAATTAGACAGATGGTCTAAGGATATGAATTCTATATTGAAAGATTCAGATTGGATAGAAAGATCTAGTGACCAAATGAAAAATTTTCAGGTTACTAAATTAATCACATTTGCCTTGTTAACAAACAGCTCTGACGAAATAACGACAGAAAAGCTGTATAAAGATCTTCAGGTAAATATGAATTTAGGGGAGGTAGATTATCTTCTTCAAGGTTATAGTGAATCTAAAGCAAATAGTCTATATGTGATGACAGTGGGAATGCAACAACAGAAAGAAACTAGGAACTCTAGAAGTGATTATAGAAATAGAGGATCTGAACATAGATTTAGAAGCACTTCAAGGAATGCTAGAATTGAATGTTACAATTGTAATACTTGGGGTCATAAAGCACAAGAGTGTTATTATGAAAATATTTGTAGAAATTGCAAATATGAGGGTCATGATGAATATCATTGCAGAAACCCACCTTTCTGAATGTATTATCATAGGATTGGATATAGAACACAGGATTGTAGAAAACCAAATGTTCCTATGCATCCCGAAACAAGAGGAAAACCCCCAGACACAAAACAAAACAATACTACAGAGCTATCCACAGAAATACACATAGACAGGATTGCGTTAGGGATGAGAGTGATAGAAGGGTGAACGAAAACCCTAACATCGAGTATAGTTGTAAACTGACTATAAAAATTGGAAGGACTTCTGTAGGACCTCTCATTGCGGGTAGAGTGTTCAATAAACCTATTCAAATATTTATTTGTACAGGATATGTAGTTAATATTATAACTTTATAACTAGTAGAGTTTTGAACCTAAGTAACCTAAGAGTAAAAATCCTGGAACTAATCCATTACTCATTGCAAGGAGTAACTGGAAATGAGTTAAAAAACATTAGGTAAGGTTGAATTAGAAGTCATCTTATATAAAAATGAGTATTTGCACATTTCAAGAAGATCTACTGATAGGATTTGCAACTATGAGAAAAGAGAGTATGGTCATATGTCTTGCTGAGTTAGGGATCTTAGTGAAATCACAGTTAATCCCATTTTTTAATAAACCAGACCTAGAGCCAGTGACAGTGATCAAAGAATGTCTAAAAATAGATAGGAAAGATAACAATTATATTTAAGATAGCGAGGCAGAGCGGTCTAGACTAACAGCAAATAAAGTCTCATATAGTGAACCCAACTTAGATGTTCAATAAATCCCAGAAATTACTAATTCAACTTCAAATGAAGCTTTGCTAATTGTGGAAGGTGGCATAATAAAGTCGACGTTATTACATTCCAGAGCAGTTAGATGAAAAGGTTTGAAATTGGACTCAGGGATTTATAAGTCAAATAATAACATGGTAGCAATATTAGTGATTAGTATTTTTAATAAAGGCATAGTCTTAAGAAAAGGTACACAAATAGGATGCTTTAAGGTTTGTACAAAACCCATTATGATTTTAGATGCGAGTACTGAGGAGGTGGAATTACCAATTTCATCAATCTGTTCAATTCAGGAAGAATCAGAATTGGGAAAGAAAAGAATCAACTAGAACCTACTAGTTGTCCTGATTTGGATGAAAGCTTAGTTGCTTTGCTTTTGAAGCACAATTAAGCTATTGGTTTGCCGGGGGGCGCCATAGGCAAAACAAGTGTTTCAAAACATCGCTTCAAATTAAAACCAGAGACTCAACCTATCTATATACCTGCCTACAGAGTACCACATTCTAAACTAGCCATTGTAGATAAATTGATTACTAAAATGTTATCGCAGGATATTATTGAACATAGTAAAAGTGAGTGCAGCATGGTAGAAATATTAGTGATTAGTATTTTTAATAAAGACATAGTCTTAAGAAAAGGTACACATATAGTATGTTTTCAAGTTTGTACAAAACCCATTAAGATTTTAAATGAGAGTACTGAGGAGGTGGAATTACCAATTTCATCAATCTGTTCAATTCAGGAAGAAACAGAATTGGGAAAGAAATACAAGAATCAACTAGAACCTACCAGTTGTCCTGATTTGGATGAAAGCTTAGTTGCTTTGCTTTTGAAGCACAATAAAACAATTGCTTTGCCGGGGGACGCCGTAGGCAAAACAACTGTTATAAAACATCTGTTTTAAAACCAAGGACTCAACCTATCTATATACCTGCCTACGGAGTACCACATTGTCAACTAGCCATTGTAGATAAATTGATCACTGAAATCTTATCGCAGGATATTATTGAACATAATAAAAGTGAGTGGATCTTCCCTCTGATTCTGGTGCCAAAATCAGATGGTACCATGCGTCCAGTTATTGATTATAGGGAATTGAATAAACAGACCATATGCGACCGATTACCATTACCGGTGATAGTGGACATTCTTAGAAGTTTGAGAACTGAGAATAGGTATTTTAACACTATAAATATCAAGTCTACTTTTTGGCAAATAGAGTTGCATGAAGACTCACGAGAACTCACAGCATTGTCTACCCCAACGGGACACTATGAGTTCAAACGAATGTAATTTGGGTTATGTAATAGTTCACTAACTTACATGAGATTAATGAATACAGTTCTAGATGGGTTGTTAGGAAATACTGGAGTGTATTTCTAGATGATATTTTAATAGTTTTCTAACAGCGGCTGAGCACTTTAAGAAATTAGATTTGGTATTCTCAAGACTAGTTGAAGCAGGATTGAAAGTAAAACTTGAAAAATGTAAGTTTTTGCAGGACAGTGTTATTTATTTGGGACATAAGATAGATAGGTATGGACTTAGTACAGTAAATTCAAAGGTTGAAGCAGTAAAGAATTTTCCAGTTCCAAACAATGTAGAAAAAGTTAGAAGTTTCTTGGGATTGACAGGATATTATAGGAAATTTATCCAAGGATATGCAGACATAGCTAATCCATTAAGTTCTTTGTTGAGGAAAGACTCAAAGTTCATGTGGGGACCTGCACAACAGCAAGCTTTTGACAAGTTGAAAGATAAACTTACGAGTTCTCCAGTTTTAATATTTCCAGACTATGATAAAGAGTTCATTCTTTGTACTGATGCGTCTGACATAGGGTTAGGAGGCATACTGATGCAAGAGAGAAATGGAACTTTGAAACCAATAGCTTACACATCTAGACTTTGTAATAGTGCAGAGAGAAACTACTATATAACAGAAAGAGAGATATTAACAGTGATATATTCATTAGAAAGTTTTAGAGATATGATACTGGGATATCCAATCAGAGTGTGGACTGACCATACAGCTATCCAGAACTTATTCAAGCATAAGACATTTAGGGGCAGACTAGCTAGGTAGTTTGCTACTTCAGTGTTATGAGGTTAGGTTTAAATATATGCCGGGTAGAAAGAATGTTGCAGCAGATGCACTATCTAGAAACATTAGGCAACCAGAAAACAGGGTTGATCAATTTTGTATGTAGTATAGATGAGCTAGTAACCTTAGATGAGGAAATGATAACAATGGAACAGAAGCGTGCTAAGACATGGGAATCAGTAGCCCAGTATTTGATGAACCTAAGAGGAAATCAACAATTCGATTAAGGAAGAGAACTGTACGGAATCTATTTGGGTAGAGATTATAGGCAAGAATAAGACAGTTAATATTGGCGTCTTGTATAGACCTCCTAACCCCAGCATTGAGCAGACTGATCCCCTGATTCATGAAATTCGCAGAGCGTCCCAGTACAAAAACGTTGTCATCATGGGAGATTTTAATTATAGAAACATTGACTGGGAAAGTTTAATAGGAGATCAGGAAACGAAGAAATTCCTAGATGTGGTGCAGGGTAACTTCCTAAAACAAATGATCACTGATCCTACGAGGGGAGAAAACACCCTGGACTTACTTTTAACTAATAATGAGCACCCAATGAGTAATATAAAAGTGGGAAATAGTCTAGGCTCTAGCGATCATCAAGAAATAAGATTTAATACTATTTTGGAAGAATTAAAAAGTACGAATAACGCCCAAGTACCAGACCTCAATATAACAATATAAAAACCTATTTGAAATTAAACATGAAATGTTATACGGACGTTACGGACGTTTCGGACATTGTCGACGCGGTCAGGTCTCGGTACATGACCAGGGGTCTGGTCACAGAGGTTAATATGCATACCTTGGCTCAGGTCACTTGGGGGCCGGGGCTCAACAGACAGGTCAGCGATTTCGATGAAATGTATAGCAATCTAACTGATCTAATTATTAATGCACAAAATACATTTATCCCCCTGAAGTCAAAACGGAAAAATATACTCCCATATGGATGACAGACAGATTGAAACATGAGATCGGAATGAAAAGAGGACTTTACGTAAAAATAAAAAAACGGGGAAACACACCTTAGATCAAGATATAACGAAATGGCAAAGCTGGTTAAAAAGAATACACTTACAGCGAAACGTAATTATGAAATTAAGGTTGCCAGCCAAGCAAGACCTAACTCAAAGGGTTTCTTCCATCTCTATAGAAAAAAATAAAATAAAATAAATAAAGAATAGGACCAATTAGAAACGATGAAAATGTCATGATAGGATCGGAGGAAAATGAGTGAGGAGTTTAACAATTATTTTCTATCGGTGTTTACTAATGAGAGGTTAGATGAAGTACCTAACTGCGATCCGATTTTCAGAGGGGATGAAGAAAGTAGTCTATCTAATATCAGCATTAGTAAAGAAGAAGTAGTCAAGCAGAATGAAAGACTTAAAGCTACAAAATCCCCGGGACCAGACGAAAATTTTCCGAGGATGCTTAAGGAGTGTAAATTTGAAATCTGCGACCAGTTAACTGAAATATTTAATAAATCGGTAGACACTGGTTTTGTGCCTACTGCTTGGAGGCAGGCAAACGTTATTCTTGTTTTTAAGAAGGGAGATAGATCGTCTATATGCAACTACAGGCCAATCAGTTTGACATCAGTTATAGGAAAAATGCTTGAATCAGTAATAGTAAATAGACTCAGAGAACACATCGAAAGACATAATTTAATTCGTGATACACAGCATGGTTTCTCCAAGGGTAAGTCATGTGTGACTAATCTTCTATCCTTTTACACTAAAGTATATAAGGCGTCAGATAACAATGATAATTACGATGTTATTTACCTTGACTTTAGCAAAGCGTTCGACAAGGTGCCACACCAGAGACTACTAAATAAAATCAAAGCCCACGACATAGGAAAAGTGTTAGAATGGATTAGAGCTTGGATTAGTAACAGAAAACAGCAGGTTACCATAAATGGAGTAAAATCTAGGTGGGGTAATGTTACCAGTGGGGTCCCCCAATGCTCGGTTTTGGGTCCCTTGTTGTTCATTATATACATAAACGACTTAGACAATGGGATAAATAGTGATGTTAGCAGGTTTGCGGACGACACTAAAATAGGACGCCTAATTAGGTCAGGAGACGACGCAGAGATTCTGCAGAATGATCTTAACAAATTGTTCACATGGTCGGTGAAATGGCAAATGAACTTCAATATATCTAAGTGTAGCGTGTTAAACGTAGGGCTACATAACCCCGAAAATAGATACAGCTTAGATAACATATTTTTAGAGAAAACTGAGTGCGAGAGAGACTTGGGAGTTCTAGTGAGTCCGGACCTTAAAACCAGGAAACAGTGCATTAGCGACAGGAATAAAGCTAACAGAGCATTAGGTTTCATTGCTAGGACGGTAAAGAATAGAAGTGCAGACGTAATTATCAAACTCTATCTAGCGATAGTTAGGGCCATCCTTGACTATGCGTTACAGTTTTGGTCTCCATACTACATAATGGACATCAATTCACTAGAATCAGTACAGAGAAGAATGACTAAAATGATACAGGAACTCAGAAATTTGCCTTACGAAGAGAGGCTTAGGCACCTTAACTTACACTCTCTGGAAAGACGCAGAGTGCGGGGTGATCTAATAGAGGTGTTCAAGTGGATCAAAGGCTTTAACAAGGGTGATGCAAACAAGGTCATCCTATTAAAACAACAGGGCAGGACTCGCAATAATGGTTTTAAACTGGACAAATTTAGATCTAAGAAGAAAATAGGCAAGAATTGGTTTACTAATAGGGTGGTCGACGAGTGGAATAGCCTTAGTAACCATGTAGTAAGCGCTGAAACTATCAGTTGTTTTAAGAAACGATTAGACAATTTTATGGATGGGGATGACAGGTGATGATGGATACGGAGCTGCCTAGTGTAAGCCTTATGGTCTCTTGCAATCTCCTTCATTCTTATGCTCTTATGTTCTTAATCCTCCAAAACTACCAAAAGGGTATAAGATAAAGGAATTTAATTTGACTGATGGGCTTTTGTATAGAAAAACAATTGTAAGTGGGAAAAATATTTCTAGAGGCCCAGTGAATCAGTTGGTAATACCACAAACTCTTGTACAAGAGGTATTGAAGTAACTTCAGGATAGTGATTGTAGTTCACATCCAGGAAAAGATAAAACTTATAGACAAGCACAACTTAAATATTTTTGGCCAGGTATGAAGAAAGATATATATGATTATATAGAAAATTATTTGAAATGTGCCAAGGTGACAGGAAATACTCCGAAACCTGCTCCTATGTTATCATATCCCATTCCGCAGAAACCTTGGGAAAGAGTTCACATAGATACATTGGAGTTACATGTGTCTGAAAATGGATATAAACATGTATTTGTTGCCATTTATTATCTTTCAAGATTTTTTATTTTACAACCCATTCCAAATAAGAAAGCTGAAACAATTGTTTCAGTAATCTATGTTCAGATAATCTGCAATTTCACTACACCTAAGATCTTAGTTTCAGATAATGGAACTGAATTTGATAACAAAGTCTTGAAAGAATTATGCAGATTATTTAAGATTAAAAAATCAACATTTTAGTGAATTATCCTCAGAGCAATGGAGTTGTAGAGAGGTTAGATAAGATAATTATTACATGTCTTAGAGGTATGATAAGTCCTCATAGTATAACTTGCGATACTTGGATTCCTGAACAACCAAATTAACATAGCATTAGAAGAAACCCCTCATTTTATTATTTTTGGGGAGGATAAAATTCTTCCATATGAAATCTTGATTGCCGAGCAGAAACCTGTGTATAATATAGATTACATCTCAAATAGGATACATGTATTTCAAGCTATACATCAAAGAGTTAGAGAACACATGCAGGAGTATACACAAAAGATGAAAAAGCAACAACACAAAATAGCACATAGAATAGAACTAAAAATATAAATGATAATAAATGGACAAATAAATAATAATAAATAATAATCAAGCAAATAATAATAAATAGACAAATGATAACAAATAAACAAATACTATAGAATAAATGGCAGGCATTACATCATCTTGCTCAGGTGTTTATCTAAATAAATATTAAGCTTCGAACTGAACTACATTCGAACTTCGGTGCTAAAGGTTCTAGAGAGGAGGAGGAGGAGGAGGAGGAGAATATCATTAATCTTGATTTAATGCAGTAAGAAACTGAGACTGTAGGTAACCATAAATCTAATTATTGTCATTATGATGTTTGTATTGCAAAGTTTTGGTTGGCCTACTGTAGCTGCAGGCTGTCTACAGAACAGCCATAATGGTTAAATATCAAGTAACTGTTTTTTTTTTGTAAGGAAAAAAATTAATTTTCTTCATCAATAATAAATTTATATGAAATAATGCTGTATTAATTTTGTGGGAATTTTTGTGGGATTTTAATTTCAGTTTGTGGAAATCTGTGGGGAAAAAATCTTTAATCTGTGGGAATTCGCCTCTACAAAAGTGGCAACACTGGCGACCAGTACCACATGTGTGCTGACAACCATGGCCGACGGAGGTGATTCCGGTATCATCCCTGTAGTTGACGTCGGACCCATCAGTAAGTTCACTCTTATTATGTTAGAAGCGTAATTGTGTATAACATAACCCAGTCCAGTTTGTTTCATATTGACTTCAGAAACGTGGATTCATTTGAGCGAATTCAAGGATTACTTTTCACTAGACACAAGTGACTGTCTTTAATAATTGGGCATTAGACAGAGCAACGTCTTTGTATGTTTCGAATTTATTACATTACTCGGTAAAGGAATGGTCGAGATATCTTAAGCATGATGTTTGTATTACTTTCCAACAATTTACTGCGTGGTGCGTTTGTTTACTGATGTACACTTTCGTAAAATTATTGTTATACTGACTCTATATTGCTTGAAGTACAAGTGGAGGTACCCAAAATTGTCTTAAAAAAGTATCTTATTTCTGAGCTACTCGTTTAAGAAATTGTAAACAAATACGAGTAAACTGGTTAATTATTTGGTACTATATAAGTAAAAGACACACAGGAATTGAGCACGTATAATGATATCTTTTGAGTATATTTGAACAGTAACTGATTCCCAAATTCCTGACTACTGAACCATAACTGCTTAACAGAGAAGATGACCTTGCGGAGCTAGATTAAATACCCTTAGGCGATAAGCAGTGCATAAGTGGAAAGTTTTGTGTATGTTGCTAGGTACTATTGCACTGCTTAGGCAACATGTAAGGGCACACATAATTGGTCCAAACATGAATAAACATTTGTGATCGGTCTGCTTCTGATCTTGCGATGTTGTACGCAGGAATCGATTCCCGACTTAGATGGAACGAGTAGATTTCAATTTTTTCTTCCAGTAGAGCGAAAATAATGGAAAACAATACTTAAGTAAATGTGAAAGCACTGAAAGCCTGGAGTACATTTAAAAAAAGTAAATAAAAAAATACCCTTGTACTGCACTCATATATGTATATATATATATATATATATATATATATATATATATATATATATATATATATATATATATGTAATATAAATTTACACACACACACACTCACACACACACACACACACACACACACACACACACACACACACACACACACACACACACACACACACACACACACACACACACACACACACACACAAGGAAACAGTGTGTGCACATACTATTCAATATTTTAAGAAAAAAATGATGCTGAAAGATACAAAGACGAGTCACCACGAGCATAGCTCCCTTCCCGTATGATACAACTAGGTAAATACACACACACACACACACACACACACACACACACACACACACACACACACACACACACACACACACACACACACACACACACACACACACACACACACACACACACATATATATATATATATATGTGTGTGTGTGTGTGTGTGTATGTGTGTTTGTGTGTTTGTGTGTGTGTGTGTCATCTTAGCACCTCCTGGATGACGGGTCATCCCTGCATCCTGTCCACTGCCCTGGGTCAGAAGCAGTGTCGCAAGACACAGCACATCCACAGCAAGGCCGCTTCATAAATTCGGCGACCCCCCCCTCTCCGTCCCCCCATGCAGAAAAGGAGAAGACGGGGAGAAATCCCCTCGTGTTGCATCAATTTTTTTCTCATACATACTTCCTCCCCCCCATCACCCACCCACTCCCCCTCATGTATCACAGCATCATCTATACACAACCCCTCTCCATTCACCCCTATCTTTTGTCCTCTCCCGTCCTTCCTCTACAGACATTCCTCTCTTTTGTAATGCCCCTTTCACCCCATCCATCCATCTCATCCTAGGACGCCCCCTCATATTCACTCCTTCCACCTCTGCCTTCCACACTTCTTTTACCAATCTTTCTTCACTCATTCTTTCCATGTGTCCAAACCATCCTAATACTCTTTCATCAACCCTATTTCCCAGTTCCCTTTCCACCCCTGTTCTCCTCCCCACCTCCTCATTTCTCACTCAATCCAGCCTAGTAACCCTTATCATATTTGTCAGACATTTCATCTCAAACACATTCAAACTCCTTCTCTCTTCCTCTCATGTTCCATGTTTCTGCCCCGTACAATGCTGTTGGCACAATCACTCCTTCATATAACCTCCTCTTAGCATCTATTCCCAGATGTCTATTTCTCATTACACTTTTCAATCCACCAAGGCATTTACTCGCTTCTCTCAATCTACATTCTACCTCCACCCCCACTCCTCCCTTTCCTGCCACATTCGCACCCAAGTATCTAAAACTACCCACTTCCTCCAGTCTTTCACCCTTAATGCTCACTTCCAGCCTACTGTCACTCTCTCCCTTTGTACATCTTATCACCTTACTTTTGCCCACATTTATCTTCAGCTTCCTTCTTTCACACACCTTCTTAAACTCTGTCACTAACTTCTTCAGTCCCTCCTCTGATACTGCTACAAGCGCAGTGTCGTCAGCAAACAACAACTGGCTCACCTCCCACTTTTCTCCATTTTCTTTAATCATCTCCCTGACCCACTACCCTTACATTCACCTCTCGCACCACCCGATCCATGTAAAGCTTGAACAGCCAGGGCGACATAACACATCCCTGACGAACTCCCACCTTTACCTCAAACCATTCACTCTCTCCATTTCTGATCCTAACACAAGCTCTACTACTCCCGTAAAAACTCTTGACTGCTCTTAACAGCTTTCCTCCTATCCCATATATCTGCAGTACCTCCTACAGTGCCTTCCTGTCTACCCTGTCGTAAACTTTTTCCAGAGTCTTTTTCATCTGTCTTATATTCTGATGACATATAATTTCTGTAATATATATTGATGTTTTCTTGTCATCAGAATATAAGACAGATGAAAAAGTAATTAAAGACATAATTAGAAAACATCAAGCCAACTGACCCAGAGGACAAAATATCACTGACCATATACTACAAGACCCGAAAGACGTCACAACTTTTACTGAGAAACCGCCCTCCCAAACCGACACCGTCTTTATAAGAAAACCACATCATTTACCAACACAATTGTACCGTTGAGAACTGTGGGTCTCAAACATAGATCGGAATGACGAGGACAAAACTTACAAGACGATTAACTTGCCACCTAC
>NC_134810.1:33331890-33344390 GCF_046742065.1 Oratosquilla oratoria
ATATTTGTCGCTGTGCTTAACGATTTGCACGTTGAAAACAATTCAATAACATTTCCTTAAATCTAAGGACATGTGGGAAGTAGATACAATTCCGTTCACCTAGAAGATATAATCCAATATATATTTATATATATATATATATATATATATATATATTAATATATATATATATTAATATATATATATATACATATATATATACACACACACACACACACACACACACACACACACATACACACACACACACACATATATATATATATATATATATATATATATATATATATATATATAATATATCCGTAAACTATATCTAGGAAGAAGATTAGGTGGAGTTGGTGGAGAGGAGATGACTCTTGTGATGGAGTGGTTGTTGGAGATGGAGATGGGATATGCTGGCGGCCTAGGCCTCGAGGTACTACTTTGATATTATCTTTGTGTAGGACTGTCTGTTGAATTCTGCAAACTAAGTACTTTGACTTTATTGTTTGGTACCAGGCCAATAACGCGGAAAGTTCCCGTGAATTTAGAAAGTTTCGATATGGGTGTATGGTTGAGGGTGTACACAATGTCTCCAATTTCTTTTACAAAGGATTACAAAGACGGAGCATGCCGACAGGAGACCTTTTGGTCCATATCTAGGTCGGATGCGAAAAAATCATAATAAATTAATAAATAAAAACTCTAATGATGTAAATAACAAATAAAATACATAAATAAATTCATAGGTATAGTTAGATAGTAAACAAACAGGCAAATAGTAAATAACAATAAATCAACATATAACTAATAATAAATGAAAATAAAACAGACAACTGATAACAAAACAAAAACAAATAATATAAGATAAATTGGAGAGAGTAAGAGTATTGTGAATTCTCTTGAAAAGCGTGTTGATATGTTGTACTTTTACTTTGGCATAATCGTCGATATTGTAAATAAGGGGTAAGTCTGACGCAAGGAGATCATATGGGAGCCTTTTGGCCGAGCCAAAGAGGACAAAATGTGGTGACTCCGATATTGACCTGTTAATGGCACTGTTAATGCAAGCTTGGATCATTGGTATATGTTCATCTCAAGAAGAACGTATGTCAGAGGCAAGATGTCGGAGAACATTTAGAATTTTGCGGTTCTGTCTCTCAACTAAACCGTTAGAGCTAGAGTGATAAGGAGTAATGTTACATTTCGTGATGTTAAAGTGTTTACTAATGTTTGTGAGAATTTCATTGTTAAACTCTGTTCCGATGTCTGAAATGAATATTTTGGGTGTAGTATAGGGGCATACGAGTTTATCAACAATCGTTTGTGCTACGTGTCGTGCTACCTTGTCTGGTAAGGGTAAAAGAATGCAGAATCGGGAAAAATTGTCTACACAAAGAGGTATTGGTTTCCGTTGGGGGTGAGTGGTAACTTAAGAAGGTCTATAACTACTGTGTCGAAAGGTTTGGAAGGGGCAGGATGAGTTGTGATGGGAACATGACCGCTAATATGACCTTTCTGTGAAACACATGAATGACAAGTATCAATATAGGCGTGTATATCTTTCCTCGTGGTTAACCATAAGTACTACAATCTGGCTTGTGTCAAGCATTTGTCCTTTCCTGAGTGGGCAGCGATGGGTGAATCGTGAACGAGTTTCAGAGCTTTAGGAATGAGTTCTGTAGGAACAACAAGTTGAAGCACTGAGCGGTTGGGTTCATGTTTGTTCTTCAGTGTTGTGGTGTGATACAGTACGTCGTCTAATAAGGTGTAGTTGTCGATATTTGGAGGAAAATCATGTGTCTGTTGTATCACTAGAGGTGAGGAAATATATAACACGTTTCCAAAGGGGATCTGACTTTTGCGCTACCTCAATGCATGCTTGCGTAAGGTTGACAGGAGAGGGATCTTGACCGATTAAAGCGACGTGGCGACTGAGGGCGTCTATTACCACGTTCGCCTTTCCGTGAACAAAATGTAATATTGGCATGAATTCTTGTATGGTGAGAAACCAACGGGCTAATTTGCTTGCGAGATTTTTCTCTTTGAAGAAGTGTAAAATTGATTGGTTTTCAGTGTGAACATATATCTCGTAACCAAGGATAATTTTTTTTAAGTGCTTAAGAGCGTATATTACAGCTAGTGTTTATTTTTCCATTACTGATTATTTTGTTCATGTTTGTTGAATGTGCGGCTAGCATAGGCAATTGGTCTGAGTTTTGTGTCGTGTTGTTGCATGAGGACTGCGCCGATGCCTGTGTAGCAAGTGTCCGTGTATATTGTGAAAGAAAACTTGTGGTTTGGAAACGCAAGGACAGGTACCGTCGTTAAGTCATTAAAAGCTTTCTCTTGGTCAGGCGTCCAGTGAAAGAGAGTGTTTTTCTTAAGTAAGGTGGTGAAGAGTGCTGCTATACCAGCGTGACCTTTGATATACCGTCTGTAAAAACCTGACAGACCAAGGAATGAACGTATATGGTAAACAGAAGTAGGGCGTGGAAAATCAATGACTGCCTTGATCTTGTCCTGCGAGGTTAATTCCTTGAGAGTTAAGGACGTGGCCTAAGAAGTGTATTTCTAGGAACACTTCTTAAGCTTCAGTTTGAGTCTTGCCTATACTAGTCGTGAGAGGACAGTGTTAAGCGTGTGTAGGTGTTCGCGAACATCTTTGGAAGCTATGATAATGTCATCGAGATACATGAAAACTGAGTGTCCTAGGATGCCTGCAATTACTGTGTGCATGAGACGTGTGAAAAGAGAGGGGGCTGAATCAAGACCCATAGTGTCCATTGGTCGTGCTGAGTGCTGTGAGAGGTTTAGACTCTGTATCAAGGGGAATCTGGAAATATCCTGACATGAGGTCCAAGGTCGTAAAAATACGTTGTTTTCACCGACGGAGTGCAAGATGTTAATACCGAAATGGGGGGTCTTTCTGGGATAATTGATTTGTTTAATTCTCTGAAATCCACAAATGGGTGGAAGGAACCATCGTATTTGGGAACGACAAAGAGAGGGAAAATCCATTCAGAGATTGAAGGTTTGATTATATCTTGCTCGATCATATCTGTTATGAGGTTATCTACAATTGTGCGTTTACCACAAGGAGTTCACCTGACAATGCGATGGTATATCTGAATTTGTTGCAGAGTTACTAAGTCCGCTTACGCATCAAGGAAATGTACGGGGTTGAAATGTGATGCATGAATGGGTTCCTGTGCTTTTAGCACGTCGGATGTTGTACGCACTTGTGAAGTGGGGCATTTGTCCTCCATGAGTTGTATACGTGAGGGATATACCAAGAAATCACAAATATTAGTGCCAACTGTGAAATGGAGGGGCATTAGTATCATTTGTAATCATTATGCACGTGTGACCTTTCTTTGATATTGAGCTGATAGTGGAAAGTAGGGAGATACTATTCACGCGCCTTGTCTCTGGCATACAGGCTATACCGGTGTTTGGGGCTTGTAAGACTCGTATGTGTAATTTGGTATATTCATGAGGGAACAGCGTTTTTGAGCTAATGGTTACTGCATGAGTATGTTTGAAAATATATAACATTTGTGAGACTGGGGTGGATTGAAGGTTGAAATCTTCAATGAGGGGTAAGACATCTTTCTCAGACGATGAGTTCTCGACGGTATTGAATGAGAGTTTTGTTTGACGTTTTGCTGATTTGGACATGAGGGAGGAGTTTGTACGTCTGTTACGTTTGGAATGCATGTCGACAGTTGTAAGCAAGGAAGGAGAGGTAATCCTGAAGGAGTTTTGGAGCGGTTGAGCAAGTGTTGGGGCTATTTGTGTTTGGCTGTTGGAGCTCGGTCACGTGTATTTTGCCAATGTTCTGAGGGGTTTCTGAATGGAACGCAGGAAGGAAATAGTTTGCACAAATTATACCATTCTGAGCGGGATATAAAACTACATTATGTTGCTTCATCAAGTTCAAGCCTATGAGAATGTCAGCGTGAAAATGCACGTCAGCTACGTAGATAGTAAGTGGAATGGGTGGGCATTGATCTTTAAAGTTAATATCAAAGGAATTTATTCCAAGGATAGGGAATGGTACACCATTGACGTTAGCGAGTTGGATATATTGCACTCCGAACGGAGTTTGTTAAAACTGAACGTGGACATAATTTCCGCAGGAGATCCAGTGTCTAGAAATATGGTGAGTTTGGTGGTGTTTGATGCCTTGAATTCCATGGAAGGTGAGGAAGTCCCCGGGGTGTTCCGGGGAAGCACATATATGGTTGGTAAGGAGAGTTCCGGGTATGGAGTGCCTTGCGTGGACATGCGTCTTGTGTTTCTGTTTTGTAGTCATACGGAAGGTGTGTTGTGTGTCTTTGGCGGGGGAGCGTTGTGATGAAGCAGGTCTTTGTTGTCTTCGTGCTAAAAGCACGCGACAGTAGTCACTCATGTAGTTACATGTTCCGCCGTAATCGCAGTAGTGATTTGGCTGGGACGGCTGTCTGTAGTAGCATCTGTTTGTGCTGTGTCTTGGTTTTAGGCAGTAGGTGCAAAAGAATGGTGTTCGTGATGGAGAGCGCTGACGTGACCGGGAGCAAGTGCGAGACATCTGTCTTGACCTCGTGTTATTTGATGATGATCGTGTTACTTGGGCTACTGTGTATGTGGTGGTGATAGGTACAGACTGACTGTGCATGTGAGTAATTGTTCTTTCCGGATTGGAGAATTTAATGGAAAATTCTCCTAGTGTGGTTCCTGGTATGAATGGAATTGTGCCAGCTTTTTGGAGTGTGTCTGAATGTAACTAAGAAAGTAGTCGGAAATAGGCTATCAATGAGACTATGCGTTCGAGTGAGATTTTATCATCTGTGACCCGTTTTTTTTAGGCTTTCCCTGATCTCGTTTTTGAAAAAGCATGCAATTTTTACTGCTATTCTCTTTGTTTTATGTGGTCCGATATTGTACGTTGTGGCTAATGAGTAGAGTGGTGAAAGTGAGCAAAGTTGATCAAATACTGTAAAGGAGTTTTTAAGATGTTGAGCAAAATCTGGATATGTGTCTGTTTCTTCAAAGATATAGGACTGGATTATATCACCTGCGAGTGTGTCGTTGAGGTCTATCGTTGATTTGATAATGGAATTTTCGTCCAGGACACTTCTACACGTGATTTTACACTTAACTTCGGGGAGTAGGTTGTGTACGGGAATGTTCCGTCCATTAAAATCGACTACATAAAGATACAAAAAAGATCAAGATCGAGAAAAGAGTACGGTAAAACGATACAATATATATCACTTGGACAAAATTTAATAGCACATTTGTAAACTATAATCACGAAGAACCCACAGTCGGAATAAAATGAAACTTAGAAGAAACTATAACTTCTATATTTCGGCTAATAGCTATAGTCCTCTTCAGGAAAGTACAGGTTACAAGAATTTTTTGAGACATAAATACAATTGAGATATGAGTAGAAGGGGAACATGCAGAGCTAAAAATATGACAATCCGTCGCGCAGGGCGGAGTCAGAGGGGAGGGGATGTGTGGGTGGAGGTGTGAGGTCAGAAGGGAAGCGGGGTCAAGATTGGTGGGGAAGTGGGGTCAGGAGGGTGAATTTTTTTTAACCAACCGGCTCACAGCTAGCTGTGAGATTATGTACGGGGACCATTGACCTTTGGAGATGTTCAAGTTCGGACATTCTTTGATTAAGGCCGATTCAACAAATTTTCTTCTAAAGCTGCAATTGGACTTAAACAAAAATTTGGCCTTGTCCTAGTCAAGACTATGAGTTTTGGTACTGACATGTTGGAACACAGCGGAATTTTCCTGGGCATACCTAATGGATCTTTTGTGCTCCGTTAACCTGGTATTAAGATTTCTGCCGGTCTGCCCTAGGTACACTAAATCACAACCTTTTAAAAGGAAGGCTATACACTCCTGGGGCCTCAGTTCCCCTTAATCTTTGATGAACATCATTTTTTTTTTTTTTTTTTTTACAATGTTAGGGTAATGGTAGGCAACTGTGAGACGCTTGTTAGGAATTGATTTAAAAGAAGGACTGATGGAGTCGGACGATCGCGCATACCTTGTTTCATTTCATTTTCTAGCGGGGCTTTCATTTCACCAAGGAAAAGGTGTAAACCTTGTACAGACGACCACACATACCTTTTTCATTTAATTTTCTAGCAGGATTTTCATTTCACTAAGGAAAATGTGTAAATTTTGTACGGACGACAGCGCATACCCTTTTCATTTAATTTTCTAGCGGGACTTTCATTTCACCAAGGAAAAGGTGTAAACCTTGCACGGACGACCGCGCATACCTTTTTCATTTTATTTTTTTAGCGAGACTTTCATTTCACCAAGGAAAAGGTGTAAACCTTGTACGGACGACTGCGCATACCTTTTTAATTTTGTTTTCTAGCAGGACTTTCAATTCTAGGTAGCCCTTTTTTCCTAGGAAAAGGTATAACCTTGAAGCATCGTTTCACAAAAATAAGTTTCCGAAAGATTTTCTGTCTCTTTTTTGAATTTTATATTGCTACACTTTTGTTTTCAAACCGAGATAATTTTCTTCCTCAATATATAGATCACATTTTCGACATAATTTCTAATTTTGTCTTCTCTTTCAACGGCTGTTATTTCCTTTTGTGGTTAAAATGTTCAATCCTGAGGAAACCGACTTCCTCATTGATTTCATACTTCTCGCTTAATGCCTCAATGGTTTTTGTTACTTATTTGCCTGTTTCTCATTCAATCTGAGGGAACCGACATCCTCATTAGTTTTGTATTTCTGCCCGCTATTTCATTCAATTGGAGAGAATCGACATCCTCATTGGTTTTGTGTCAATATTGCCCGCTTATATTTTCACGAGACCTAATATCTTCACGAGACCTAATATTTTCACGAGACCTAAGGTAATAGACATCCTCATAGGTTTCTTTCAATATTGCCCGTTTATATTTTCACGAGACTTAAGGGAATAGATATTCTCATAGATTTCTTTTGTATTGCCCGTTTATATCTTTATTAAACCCAAGGGAATAGATATCCTCATTGGTTTCTTTCAATATTGCCCGCTTACTTTTTTCTTTTTCTTTTCTTTACGAAACCTAAGGAGATAGATATTATCATAGGTCTCCTTCAATATTGCCCGCTTCTATTTTTTACGAAACCTAAGGGAATAGATATCCTCATAGGCTTCTTCCAATATTACCGCTTATCCTTTTCTAAACCTTGAGGGAACCGACATCCTCATTTATTTAAAAATTCCTACGTCGATCACGTTGGACACCCTGTTTTTAGGAAAGTACGCCATGTATATATAACTTTTTATAACTTCACTAATTTTTTTTTTTCATTTCACTAATCACACTTTTTGCATAACATATAAATTCATATATCTGTAATTCGAATATATATCATATATTTTTCACAAATATCTCATACATGCTCATGAACAATGTCCTTCTCTCCCGAGTGTCATGTTATTGTTTAGCAATATATTTGTGGTTAATGTACACAGGGTAATTTGATCCCACCGCGGGGCCACCAATGTCGTACTCCCTGTTTACGTATATAAAGTTAAGTAGTAGCTGTGGCCAAAATGGCTGGGTCAGGGAAGTTACGATCAAGTGATATGGAGAGTTTTAGTAACTCTCATTATTATCATTCTCCTATCTATGACTTTTATTTGTGTTTCCTTTAATTTGAGTATACGAGTGTACGGGGTGTGGGAGGCTTGACTTATATCTTATATACCAACCTTCTCTGGTTCTCCGGGTCCGCAGTCTTGACTTCTGATAGGCAGAGACTTGCCCGCGACTTGGAATATCTAGAGAACTTTGAGACTTTTAGACTTAGACTTAGACTTAGACTTAGGCTTAGACTTAGACTTAGACTGACTTGACTGTGTGATAGCAAAGACAAAACCTCTGAAGGGGTAAGGCTCCTCCAACCATCTATGATTGGCTAAGTTCGTTTCTGTTTACTATATACTGGCCAATAGCACTTATACTAACAAAGTTGCAATCTGGAGTCCTATACGCCTCTTTCTGATACCCGGCCCACACTGGGTCAGGGGAGGTCATGCTATCCATTAAGAAAAGCCTGACAGCAAGACTTTAATGGTGTTATGGTTTCGTATAGGGGCCCACGCGCACGACGCCAGCGTGCGATGTTAAAAACTAGTATCACTAGTATCATACTTTCTAGTATTATCGTCAGTACAACGTGGTGAAGTTATCGTCATCAAACCAATCACCACATGTCTACGTCAGGGGTGTGTCATGTCACCATGGCTGTTCAATGTATATATGGAAGGGGTGGTGTGGAAGGTAAATGTGAGGGTAATGGGCAGGAGATTAGAGTTGGTTAATGAAAATGGAGAAAAGTGCGAGGTGAGCCAGTTGTTGTCAGAGGGAAGATTCAGGGAGTTAGTGACGGAGTTTGGGAAGGTATGTGATAGGAGGAAGTTGAAGGTAAATGTGGATAAAAGTAAGATGATGAGATGTTCAACGGGAGAGGATGGCATCGAGTTGGAAGTAAATCTTAAAAGAGAGAGGCTGGAGGAAGTGGATAGTTTTAAGCACGGGGTCGCATATGGCAGGAAAAGGAGTGGAGGTGGAAGTAAATTGTTGATTGACAGAAACAAGTAAATGTCTTGGGGGGAATTAAAAAGTGTAATGAGAAATAGACATTTCGGAATAGAAGCAAAGAGGAGATTATATAATGGGGTGATTGTACCGAGAACATTGTATGGGGCCGAGCCTTGGAATTTTAGAAAAGCAGGGGGGAAAATCTAAACGTGCTTGAGATGAAATATCTGAGAAGTATGATAGGGGTTACAAGATTGGATAGAGTGAAAAACAAAGAGTTGAGGAGGAGAGCTGGGGTGGAAAAGGAGCAGGCAGATAGGAGTGATTAAATATTATTGGGATAGTTTGGGCACATGGAAAGAATGAATGAATGAAGAAAGAAAAATAAAAGAGGTATGGAAGGCATAGGTGGGCGGAGTGAACTTGAAGGGACGACCGAGGATGAGATGGATGGATAGGGTGAAAGGGGCTTTGAGCAAAAGGGGAATGTCTGTTGATTAAGGGAAGGGGTGAGTGGAGAAGATAGACATATACATAATGCGCGCGTGTGTGTGTGCGTGTGCATGCGGCGTGTTTGTGTGTGCATGTGTGTTTGTGTATGTGTATGTATGCCTTAAAGCTATAAATTCCCCGGGTCTAGACGAAATATTTTTGAGAGTGCTCGGAGAGTGTAAATTTGAAATCTGCAACCAGTTAACGGAGGTATTTAATAAGTCGGTAGACACAGTATTCGTGCATATTTATTAAGGGCAGGCTATCGTTGTTCCTGTTTTCAAAGAGGGTGATAAATCGTCTATACATAACTACAGACCAATCAGTTTGACGTCGGTTGCACTGTAGATAAAATACTAGAACAGTAATGGCTAATAGAATCAGAGATCACATCGAGAGACATAATTTGATTCGTGACTCACAGCATAGGCTTACCAAGGCTAAGTTATGTGTATCTAATCTTCTATCTTTTTACACTATTGTATACAAGGCGTCAGATGATTATAATAGTTACGATGTTTTTTAACTTGGCTCTAGCAAAGCGTTTGATAAGGTGCCCCATCAGAGACTACTAAATAAGTCAAGTCCAATGGCATAGAAGGAAGAGTGTTTGAATGGATTAGGGCATGGGTCAGTGACTGAAAACAGGGGGTCACCATTAACGAAGTAAAATCCAAATGGAGGAGTGTTACTAGTGGAGTTTCTCAGGGCTCTGCATTGGGTCCCTTATTGTTCATTGTATATATATAAACGACTTGGACAATGAAATTATTAGTGATGTTAGTAAGTTTGCAGACGACACTAAAATAGGACGCCAAATCAGACAAGGAAAAACCGCCGGGGTATTGTAGGAAGATCTAATGGTCGGTGAAATGGCAAATGGATTTCAGTATCTCAAAGTGCAGTGTGTTAAAGCAGATATAGCTAGATAATACCTTTTTAGAGAAAACTAAGCTCTAGTGAGGAAACAGTGTAAGACAGGAACAGAGTCTTAGACTTCATTGCTAGGACAGTTTCGAATAAAAGTGCAGAGATAGTTATCAAAATCTTTCTGGCATTAGTTAGACCCATCTTTGATTATGCGTTACAGTTTTAGTCTCCGTCTATAGAATGCATATAAATTCACTAGAATCAGTACTGAGGAAAGTGACTAGTATGATACATGGGCTAAGAAATTTACATTACGAGAACAGGTTTAGGTACCTGAATTACACTCAACACAGACGCAGAAAGCGGGGTGATCTGATAGAGGTATTCAAGTGGACCAAGGGCTATAACGAGGGTGATGCAAAGAAGTTCATCATATTAAGACAACAGGGCAGGATTCGGAGTACTGGATTTAAATTGGACAGTTTTAGACTTAATAAGGAATAGGTAAGAACTAGTTTACCAAGAGGGTGGACAACGACTGGAATAGACTTGGTAACCATGTAGTGAGCGCTGAAACTATCGGTTGCTTTAAGAGAAGGTTAGATAACTTTATGGATGGGGATGATAGGTAGTAATGGATATGGAACTGCCTAGTGTAGGGCTCCTAGTTTCTTGCAGCCTCCTTCTTTCTTATATTCTTATGGTCACAGCCATATATGATCTCTGAGCTCTCATCCGGGGCGTTAATAGTTGTCGATCACGAGTCTATCATATTCGTATGGTCTAAGACCAAAATCCACGCACTCACAAATACACGCACTCACACGTACACTCACGCACATTTACATGCACTCACACGTGCATGCGCACACACACACACACACGCACACACACACACACACACATACATACACGCGCGCACGCACACACACACACACACACACACACACACACACACATACATACACGCGCGCACGCACACACACACACACACACACACACACTAACACACACACACACACACACACACACACACACACACACACACACACACACACATATATATATATATATATATATATATATATTTACTGTATGTGTTCGTAATCTTTACCGACGAACTTTAGGATTACACTCCCCATCGAAGTAACTCCTAGTGGAGCAAAGCCCTGTCTATTGCGTGCAGCCTCTGTTTAGGTAGATGTATGGGTCGCCTCCCCGACTGGCCAGGGCGATCGAAAACCAACGCAAGAAGCACTCAGTGGGACCCGAGAATCGAACGCACGACCACCTGCTCATGAGTTCGACACGGTATCCACTGGGCTACCGCGCGGCCCCCATCGAAATACCTACTCACAATGTTCTGTAGTGATATGCAAAATGATTACGTTTTGCAAGCAGAGTGATAGCCGAAGTCAGTACACTTTGCAGCCAAGCAAGCAAATAGCTGTGCCCGGCCATTTTCCCGTCCGCTGGGAAGGTACGGGGCACTGACTGGTGATCGGATGACTGCAAAGTGTACTAACTTGGGCTACCACACTGTTTGCAAAACATGAGAATTTTCCATTTCACTATAGAGTAGGCTATTGTGGCTTTGTTTTTCGATGGAATATGCATGCCAAAACTTTGTTGAGAAAGTTCACAAACATGCTGTATGAAATATGATGCACTACAATGTAAGTTAATGGAAGAAACAAAAAGTTTGGTAAATTTATGATATCTGAGAACTGACTGTCCGAAGTGTTAGAGAACTATTACTCACAATAGGTTGCTTCCCTTTTCCTTTGCTCCCCTTTACCAATTCTTCCCCGTCATGAAGTAATCCCACTGTGAAGTCACTGCCAAGGTCCTCTTTACTCTTGTCCACAGTATTTCTGATTTACCCGCGTGGTCTAGTAAAGACTGATTTATTCTCGATGACAAAGATCGCCGTTTTTCAGTCATGTCTTTTGAATCTTGTGTACAGAATTCGGGAAGGAGGACCCGGCACTTGAGGACTGTAAAAATGTCGGGGACCAACTGTCCAAGGCCTTCGCTGACATCGGCTTCGCCTACCTCTCCAACCATGGCATTCCGACTGAGGAGGTGAGCAGGGCAAGCTTCCGGACAGTTTGAGTCCTGAGGGTAGTAGGTTGAAAGTGTGGGGAACGAAATCACAAGTCCCATGTCAGCCATTATAATTCATATGCCCAATGATGCATAGATAAATAAACAAATAGATAAATAAATAAATAAATTGATTAATTGATAAGTGAATAATAAATCAATTAACGGGCCATTTGCTCTTGGCTTTGTCCTCCAACAGCTGGCTTCTGGGTCTTGGTGGAGAGGGTCTGTAGAACATTCCCCCTTATAAATAGGGTAGCCGAATCAAAACGCACCACAAACAAATAAACTCATTTATCCGGCCCCTCTCATCTCAGTACTTCAGGGATGAAAAAATCACCCTGTCCCTCTCCACACTATTTGGATCAAAAGCAATGCTGCGAGGCATTGCTCTCCCACAGCAGGGTCCGAAAACCGGAGCTGGTACCCCCCCCCCCCACACCTTTTCATTGTATGGCGAAACCCTCCTCGTCTACTCCAAAGCATAA
>NC_134810.1:33346890-33359390 GCF_046742065.1 Oratosquilla oratoria
TTCATCTGCGTTTCACTTGTCTCTATGAACTCCTTTGAATCTGCATCTTCAAAGAACTTCTTTGGTCCTGTAACGTTTGCTTTGACAAAGCTGTATCTACAAAGGATTACAAAGGCGGAGCATACCGACAGGAGACCTTTTGATCCATATCTTGGTCGGATGCGAAAAAAAAATCATATTGTGGCGAAATTGCATGTATGAATGTTGCATAGTGTGCCTGGATGGTTGGATTTGCGTGTAAGTGATGCGTGATGTCGGAGAGTCGAAGCATAAGCAAGGGGGTATGTAGCGAGGGTGTGATGGGTGGACGCCAGGGGGGGTCCCGGCGTCGCCTGCCATACCTCGAATAGAGAGAGTAAGCCTGGCATTGGTGTTGAACACACGTGTAAAATCCTCATGTTCGCTAAGCAGAATAAACAAGAGAAGACTGAACTCCTGCCTTTCCCTGATCCGGAAAATTGTAGGCGTGAACTTGTCTTTAACTCGTGATTCCATGATCACGGCCCATGTGCAAGAGAAAAAGGTGAGTTAATGTACATGCGAATACGTAACAATATCAATAATAAAATAATAAATAAAAACTATAATAATGTAAATAACAAATAAGATACATAAATAAATGCATAGGTATAGTTAAATATCAAACAAACAGGTAAATAGTAAATAATAATAAATTGACATATAACTAATAATAAATGAAAATCAGACAGACAAAAGATAACAAAACAAAAACAAATAATATAAGATAAATTATAATCATTACAGCATCTTACTTAGGTATTTATCTAAATGATTCTTAAAGCTTCGAACTGAACTACATTGCACTACCTGTGCAGGAAGTTTATTCCATTCATTAACTACGCGGTTGGCAAAGTTGTTTCTACCCACTTCCAAATTGAATCTATTTCCGGACAGTTTGAGACCATTGTTTCTTGTCTGATTCTCATTCAATGTGAAAATTTTGTCACTTTTGATGTTGTCAATTCCCTTTAAAATCTTAAAGACCTGTATCAAGTCACCTCTGAGTCTACGTTTTTTTTTTAGGGAAAACAGATTCATGTGTTTTAGTCGATTTTCGTATGATTTATTTTTGATATTTGGAATCAGTTTTGTGGCTCGCCGTTGTACTTTTTCCAGTCTGTCAATGTCTTTAATGAGATTCGGTGACCATACGGAAACAGCATATTCCAAATGTGGACGAACTAACGATTTATATAGCTTGTTAATGAGTGATGGACTTTTGAAATCAAAAGATCGCGCAATCAGTCCCAGAATCTTATTTGCCTTCTCAGAGGCTGAAATACACTGCTTGGATGATTTGAGGTCGTTACTGATAATTACGCCGAGATCTTTTTCACTATCCACTTTTGTTAACGAATTTCCAAATAACTTGTAATCGTACTTACTGTTATTTTTACCTATGTGCATTACCTTGCATTTACTTGTGTTAGCTTTCATTAGCCACTTTTCAGACCATTGCTGTAATTGATCTAAATCTTCTTGAATATCTAATTGGTTTAAGTGATCATTTGCCACTCCGCACAGTTTTGTATCATCAGCAAATTTGGAAACAGTAGATTTTAGTCCATGGTCTATATCATTTATATATACTATGAATAGAAGTGGCCCAAGAACGGAACCCTGAGGAACTCCACTTGTAACATTTTTCAATCCAGAAGTTTTTCCATTTAAAACAACTCTCTGTTTTTGACCATTCAACCAATTACTAGTCCAACTTAATAGGCTACCACTTATTCCGTGTAAAGCTAATTTAGTAATTAGTCTTTCGTGTGGGACGGTATCAAAAGCTTTTGCAAAGTCTAGATATATCAAATCTATATTGTTTCTTTTGTCATAATTCGAGATAACTGTGTTGTAGAATTCGAGTAAGTTAGTCACGCAAGAACGTTTCCGTCTGAAACCATGCTGGCTATCATTTATCAAACGGTTACTTTCTAAATGATGTTTGATAGCATCTCTGATGATAGTTTCCATTATTTTTCCTACGATTGAAGTCAAACTTATAGGCCTATAGTTATTTGGTTTCTTTTTGTCACCTTTTTTGAATATGGGAGTAACGTTAGCTAGCTTCCATTCTCTTGGGACATCTCCGGATATGATGGATTTCTTGAAAATAATTTCTAATGGAACAACAATCTCATTTTTCATTTCCTTTAAGATTCTTGGATGCCAACCGTCAGGCCCTGGTGTTTTATTAACTTTGAGTTTGTCTATACACTTTTTAATTTTTTCTTTTGTTATATTTACCGTAGTGAGTAAGTTTACTCTAGACTTTTCACAGGTTTCAGTTTGGAATTCACTTTGAGGTGTTTCGTTTACGAATACCTAGCTGAAATAATTGTTTAAGATATTACACATTCCTTCATTTGAATATTCAAGTTGACCGTCAGCAGATAATAGTGGACCAATGTGATTCCTAACAACCTTTTTATCTCTAATGTAACTATAGAATTCTTTGGGATTCTCTTTGGATTTATCAGCGATGTTCATTTCGTATTGTCGTTTTCTTTTTCTTAGTGTCTTTTTTTAAATCTCTCTGTATTGATACATAACTTTCATAGTCATTAGATGCACCCGAGCACTTATATTTCTTATAAGCCTGTCTCTTTTAGCAATACTTTTTTCAGTTTCTTTGTCGAGCCACTTTGGGCGAGCCTGATTTGGGGGACGTCTGTCCTTAAAAGGAATGTAAGTTTGAATCATCTTAGTGAGCGTATTTTAAAATATTTCCCACATCTGATCTACAGGTCTTTCGTTTAATTTTGCCTCCCAATCTGTAAGCTGAAGCTCCTGACGTAGTCCTATGAACTGAGCTTTACTGAAATCGGGTATTTTAGAAACACAAGTATCTATTCTAAAATTGTTTAGGAGTTTGAATCTAACTAAGTTGTTATCGCTATTTGCAACAGATTCACCGACTTCTACATCAGTTACCATGCTTTCGCGGCTAGTGATCAAAAGATCGAGTAAGTTTCCATATCTTGTGGGCTCTTTTACATGCTGAATTAAGTAATTGTCACCAAGAAAATCAATCAAGCGACTACCTATATGACCATGTTCAAGGGTCATCCAATCAATGTCAGTAAAATTGAAATCACCCATTATCAATAAATCCCGGTTGCAGAAACTAGACAGTTCTTGAAATAACTTGTTTAATGTGATTCATCTTAGTATTGTAAGGCCAGGGATTATTATTTTCGTTTATTTGCATCTTTCTAGAAGAATCTACGCGCTAGTCTCAAAATGATTAATCTTAACCTTATCCCGTGCCAGCAACAAAGGGGCAAGAAAATTACCTGGTATACTGAGTAAAGTAAAACGCAGATTTTGTTGTAATCCTCCCGGCCTCCTTTCCTCTACCAGAAGGACGACCAGGAGGAATAGTGCCGGACTGTCAAACGGGAGACAACACCAAATGCAACCCATGGATCATTGCCTCACCTTCGGCTTTCATCAACACCTCTCAGTGAACTCTCCATTCACACATGCCTTACATTATTTGGTTATCAGTTGCTTGCACTACTCTCTTGGGTCACAATTTTAGAGTGGAGTTACCTCAGGGCTCGATAAAAATGTCTGATGTCATTTGCATTGAAATGACTCTGGACATTCTCAACGAATCTCCTTATCCCTCCTCAAGAGTTCAAGCCCACTGTTTCATAGTCCTATATTGGCCCAGGTCTCTAACCAGTCTGACAGGACTACTCATCTATATTTTCATCGGTGTCTTACAGGACTCATCATTACTACTCGGCCTTGGACTCTAATGTACTCCAATGTATCCTTCAGTAGTTTGCAGACTTATGTGTTTGAAGGTGTTCCACAGCTCTTCAGAAGCCTTAAGGGCATCAAGCCCTTGGGATCAGTTGGAAAATACTACTGTTTACTCCACAGCAGACGCATTGTCCCTGAGTTTCTCACGGTGAATGCTACAACCACAAGTCTATGATTAGTTTCAAAGAAGTAGGGAACTCGGGTAAACCCTTCAGCTGAGTAGTGTTCTCCAAATACTAACAAGTGTGTGAATAATCTAACTTGCCACACCATTATTACTATACCAAGTCCCTTGGTCGGGTTTTCATATGTGGAATTAGGAAGCATTTTTCAACCTTCCGGAGCAATATATACTTCTATTGGTGCCAATAACAGCACTGAGGTCACCAAAACGAGTATCCCATGATGAGTACTGGTCGATTAGGATTCAAGCTTGGGATAGAATGTTTCAAATTCTTCGTCTCGATAGGAGCATATATTGCAATAAGAGATGAAACTCAAGGTGTGTTTCATTATCTCCTCGACCATACGCTTGCCAATCAGGGTATCTATAAATGCGGATTATAGCCAAGATGGGTCTCATTACTGTGACTCGAACATGGGTGTAATCCTCTCCAATGATCTCATCAGTGCCCAGTCTTCTCATCCGTCTGCACTGGGCTAAAATTCTGTAATGCAATATTCGTACAATGTATTAATGCAACTTCATGTGAAATAAATGTAACTCAGCACGATTGAAAGGCTTACGTTTGAACAGGGTGGACCCAAAGGATCCATTGACAGAGGTTCATGAAGCCTTCAACTTTCTTGACCAAGACTGTCCTGATGATGAAGTCCCACACTTCCGGAGAGACCTGAATGCGCTCAGTGATACTTGCAAACGGTTTGTCTACGCTCTCCTGAAGTGCTTATCACTATCTCTAGGTAAGTACCATGGACCACACCTTAGTCTATCCCTTTCTCTCTGTCTGTCTGTATCCTCTATTTTTTGTGTGTGTGTGAAATACACCCATAAGAATCAGCTACACTGGTCTTGTATAACCTAAGATGCCAAGATATATTGGACTTTTATCCCCATAATTTTTGGTGGTGTCATGCCGTAAATGTTTTGATGTATGCAAAAAGCAGTCATGGCCGACGTATACGAAATTATCCTTGAATACACAAACTTTTTAGGTTTCACTGATTTGTTCTGTGCATTACAACAACATTGTGGGAAATGACAAGAAGCAGAGGCAAGCGTCTAGTAAGGGATGGAAGTCTAGAAAAACAAATGTTCATTATAATTCACCTTCTTCATTCGGGACTCAGTCGTTGGGGTCGTCAATTATTTAATGTCAATAACTAAATTTCTGGTTAATTTAAGTTAAGATAGAATAATGTAATCGAGGATGTCAAATGTCGACTGGGAATTGCCATAATTCGACGTTTAGGAAAAATTCGTTTGATACCTCCATACTGACAACACTGATAGTATGTAGTATCGTTATCTTAACATATACTTTTTTTTTCCACGTGCGTGGGGGCATCTCTCTCTTTTGCGATGATTTCTCTTACATTTTATGAAGGTCCTTGTCCCTAGCATAATCATGCAGTGGTCACTAAATATTCACTACGAATTTTTTTAAAATAGTATATACCCTGGTATCATGTATAGCATTCATCAAATCTGTTACAAACAAAATATCTTGCCCAGCTTATTTAACTGTCTTCTATACATGCATATTTTGTTTATTCATGACCATTCACAAATTATGAAGGTACAGTATACATATTTATGTTCATGTACCACTATTTTGTAGATTTGTATTTTTATTTATTTCTATTTGTTCTTTTTAATTATCTATCTATTCATTTATTAATTAATTTATTATCCTTTCTTTATTGGAAAGATCTCGACCCTGGATTCTTCAAAAAGTATCATGATTTCTCAAGTCCTAAAAACATATCCAACCTCCGTGTTCTGCACTACCCATCGGTTTCAAAGGACGAGAACGTCACGCGACTTGGAGCTCACACTGATTTTGGCACCTTAACTCTGGTGTTTCAAGATGCTGTTGGTGGTTTACAGGTAAAGCAAATAAACCCTCTTTGCCGATGACAACTTGCGCTTCTTTTCGGGAGGATTGGGTTGGATGGTGATGTTTTCCTTTCAAAACAGTGATTCAAAAGCTGGTGTTTGAAACCCGGGCATACGTGAGGAGCATGTCTCATGAACCACCTCGTCTTCACTTCAGCCCTCACCTTCCACCACCACCACCACCACATCACAAAACAACTCCTTCATGAGTAGAGGGAAGTCTATACACATATGTAATAGACGTGTATATATATATATATTGCAAAAATAATCACAATAACGCGTGACGAAAAGATATTGCAGAAACCACAGGGAAATCAAAGTCGGAATACTGAACGTTCTCGTCTATTACGACATCCTCAGAGTACAAGAAAGAAAAAATAGAACACAATATTTATACAGAAGTAAGAAAACTGGGAGAGGTTATATCCACATAAACCATCAGACATTATACATACAACACATTCAATTACACATGGAAATGTTAATGTTAATAAAAAAATAAAAATACATACACATTCATATATACATGGAAATAAGAATGGTAATGATAACAAGAAAAAAAAATATCCTTTATCTTTACCATTTGGTACAATTAGGAAACTAGGTACTCCTTTACTATCCTAAGATTATAAATTGTTTAGTTAAACCAAAACACAAGTTAATATTATTATCAAATTGTACAAAAAAAAAACAGAACACAATATTTAACAGAAATACGAAAACTGGAAAGGTTATGCCACATAAAACCTTCGGACGCTATACATACATACACACTTATGTACACATAGAAATATTAATGGTAACAGTAAATGAAAAAAATACATACACATTCATATACACATGGAAATAATAATGGTAATAGTAAAACAAACAAAAATACAAAAGAACAAAACCTTGTGGCCGAAAGGTCCACAGGACATTTGGTACCATTAAGAAATTTGGTACTGTTTTACTATCCTATTAATTATGAAATTGTCTAGTTTAAATAAACCTAAACTCAAGTTAATACTATTATCAAAATTGTTCTTTATGAAACAACTTGAGTTTAGGTTTATTTAAACTAGACAATTTCATAATTAATAGGATAGTAAAACAGTACCAAATTTCTTAATGGTACCAAATGTCCTGTGGACCTTTCGGATAAAAAATAGAGATGAAGAGGCCAAAAACAAGGGGGGGGGGATTTTGTAAAAAAAATAAGTACTGCGAGATTACAGAAATGAACATCGTGATGGGGAAGATACAATGAAAAAGCAAAAGAGGGTAGATTGCAGAAGTGAACGAAATGAGTATATTGATAATAAGTATGGGAGTGTGGAAATTCGTAAGCTAAATGTAATCATAAAAGGAGATGAAGGGATGAGATATCGATTGAAGAGGTATACACACAAAGAAGGATCAACGAGCGGTATAATTTCAGAGATTAAAGTATAAACATATTGTGGAATGGTTTCGGCTTCACATTCCTACCTACCTTGTTTTTCCAATTAAAACTGTGACTCAAGGTATCTATATTGATGATCACTACACTTGATTTGAAAATTATTTTTTTCTTTTGTTATGGTTATTGAATACTGGAATGTGTAAGTTTTTCAAGATACCACGGGATTTTTCATTTACAGGTGAAGAACCGAGAAGGACAGTGGGTGAATGCTCGACCCATGCCGGGAACGGTTCTCGTAAACATTGGTGACCTGCTACAGCGCTGGACTGGGGACAAGTGGACTGCCACGGTGAGGTTATGGGGAGACTAACTTGGTTGATAAATTTCAGGGAATTAGGTAGAGAGAGCTTGTTAGATTAATCATTAGGCTACCTATGGTCTGTTTATAGTGGTGTGATGGTAGATATTTGTATATTGTGGCATGTAAAATGGAAAGATAATGCTCTCTCTCTCTCTCTCTCTCTCTCTCTCTCTCTCTCTCTCTCTCTCTCTCTCTCTCTCTCTCTCTATATATATATATATATATATATATATATATATATATATACATATATATATATATATGCCTTCTTCTTATAAGGTTGTGGGCTAGTTAACACACATAATATCATACACTATTAAACCCCACTTAGCCTTTCTCCCGTGTCGTGCATGAGAGGCCTTACTTGTCCCTCACCTCACCTCACCTCTGGGGTCAAAGGCAATACAACGAGGCCCAACAGATGGAGCTGGTTTACCCTCAAGATAGTTTATAAAGTTAATGAAGAGAACATTCCTTCGGGCCGTATATTTCTTTCATTCACTCACACTCTCCCTCCATTCGCTCCTAAGTTTTACAATCTCTCCTACACACACACACACACACACACACACACACACACACACACACACACACACACACACACACACACACACACACACACACACACACACACACACACACACACACACACACACACACACACACACGGTGGCACAGTTGGTAGAGCGCTGAACTGGGAAGGAGAAGTGCTCCCAGTACCCAGGTCGAATCCTGCCCAGGGCCGAAATTATTTCGGTATCGCTGTGCCTCGGGTCGTTACTCTGACTCTCGTGGGCGGGGAGTTGGGGGGGTGTGTGTGTGCAAGGTCATAGCATTACCCATAGATCGGACCTACGAGCTCTGAGCTCTCTTCCAGGAGGGAAATAGCTGTCGATCACGAGTCCAACACGTGATCCAAAGACCAAGTGAATACACACACACACACACACACACACACACACACACACACACACACACACACACACACACACACACACACACACACACACACACACACACACACACACACACACACAACCGGGTACGGACAGTTGCTCTCTGGATAATTGCTCACCGGACAATCGCTCACCGGAGAAGTGACAAATAGGACACTTGCTCACCAAAGATTTTTTTTTTTTTACTTTTCTTGAACTTGATAACAAACAATATACAGGATTTTTTAGTTATATTTAGGTTTATTACAGCAATAATACACAAACAATATCCAAACTTTCATATTTTAGTTTTAATAATTGGCTTTTGAGAATCGGGCTTTATGAAAATTATTGAAAACTAAAATGTGAAAGTTTGGATATTGTTTGTGTATTATTGCTGTAATAAACCTAAATATAACTAAAAAGTCCTGTATATTGTTTGTTATCAAGTTCAAGAAAAGTAAAAAAAAAAAAAAATTGGTGAGCAAGTGTCCTATTTGTCACTTCTCCGGTGAGCGATTGTCCGGTGAGCAATTATCCGGTGAGCAACTATCCGGTGAGCAACTATCCAGTGAGCAACTGTCCTACACCCCACACAACACACACACACACACACACACACACACACACACACACACACACACACACACACACACACACACACACACACACACACACACACACACACACACACACACACACACACACACACACACACACACACACACAAATCCAGAACCCCTTCATCGCATTCCATCCACATCACTCTCGGTCTTCCTCTTAAGGTCACTTCACCTACTTCTGCTTTCCACTCTGTCTTTGCTAGTCTTTCCTCGTTCATTCTTTTCATAGAATAGGTTTTATATATGAACTAGGTGTTCACTTTGATTCGATCACTCCTATGTAAAGGGGAAAGACCGTTTGGTGTTTTATAGTATGGAACGGGAAGGAGTAAAAGTGATGTCCGTGATGGGAGTGAAAGAGGTGAGGATTTACCTTTCCCGTGCCTAGATAGTTCGGTTTGCAAGTAACAAATGATTGCATGAAAAATACCACGTATTTGATAAACTAGAATGAAAAAATGTGTGCATTATCACTTCACTTATACAGAAAATTAATTTCCTTTTCTTTCTCAGCTTCACAGAGTCACTTTACCTTATGATGAAATGAGAAAACAGCGGCGATTGTCTATGGCATTCTTTGCGGTACCAGATGATCAAGTAATGATCGAACCAGTATGCGGGAACAAATCCTACGGAAAGTTCAATTCTACCGAGTTCATGATGAAGAAAATGAAAGAAATTTATAGCTACGATTAAACTGTTGCTCATACATTTGGATCCCAGAGGTTTAGAGAGAAGAAACTATACAATAATGATAATAATCCAGTAACATATGAATAGTCACACATAAATAAAATAAATAAACAATATTTTTTCTCTTCCTAATAAGATCAATAGGAAGGCCCAGGGACAGTTGGCAAGCGTTGCAGGGCTGCGGGTTTCCATTCAGATAAACTTGAGGCAAAATTACTATCATTGTTATTATCAATCATTGTGTAGAAACCAAATAAATATGATGAGATAAATATGCATGGTTGAAAAGAAAAAGGACAAGTTTTTTATTTAATACTTCCTGGTTACTGACCAATACAGTTTTCTCTCTAATTGGTTTTGACTACTATATCATATCGCTTATGTACTGTAATCCAAACATACAATACTATTACCTTGTCTAGAAAAATGGGATTTTTTTTTAAACAAGATTCTAAACAGTTCGATCGGTTCACATGAAACTTCTAGGAAAGTTGGGTGTCTCCATGTGAGTCTAATAGTAATTGGGTGACTGTCAGGACGGCCCCAGCTCGAGCTGTCACATGTCAGGAATCATGGGAACCCCACGTTGGACGTAATATGTCTGGACGCACGAGGACGTTGGCATGCTAGATGTCCAGGTTGGGCAGTTAGATGTCATGATGCAGGGAGCCCCACGTTGGGCGCCAGATTTCTGGAGGGTGGCGATATGGGCCTAGCTGGAAGGCAAACAAGTTTATTGCACAAAGTGAATGGATACCTTTTTTGTAAAAGCACCAGACCGCAAGTTAAGGTGACAGCTTCGTTAAGAGTTGGGCGCCCAGAAAATTGATCGCTTCGGTAGCGGTGAAGGTGCTGGGTTCGCTCCAACGCGTCGGCGCCCGGGGAAAGTGAAGTTCTAGGCGGCGAAGGAGGCAGTGGGGAGAAACGGTGAGGGAGGAGGTGGTGATGCTCGTCCTATAGTACTCCGAGGGTGTCAGTCGAGAGTCCTTAGCGTTGAATGAGGAGAGTGGGAGAGATGCTCTCCGTCGTGTCCGAGCCGCTGTCTACGATTTTTTTTACACACACACACACACACACACACACACACACACACACACACACACACACACACACACACACACACACACACACACACACACACACACACACACACACACACACATATATATATATATTTATATATATATATATATATATATATATATATATATATATATATATATATATATATATATATATAAGAGGAATTCGCTAGTGGACAGCGACATTAATCAGATAATTTTATGACCATTGCGCAAGGACTCGAACCTGCACTGTACATGACGACAAGAGGCCACCATGACTGCCGCCTTACACCGTTCGACCACTGATTCTTTTCATAGAATAGGTTTTATATATGAACTAGGTGTTCACTTTGATTCGATCACTCCTATGTAAAGGGGAAAGACCGTTTGGTGTTTTATAGGTATGATTCAGATCTAGCGAATTCCTCGTATGGTTACAATGACGAGAAGCGTGAAAAGGATTCGATCTGGTCCTTACCCCTCCCACGAGCGTGCTTGGTCGTATGGTAAAAATGAGAATAGGGTTGCAGGTAGTGACCTTCTCAATCTCGAGAACCAGTAAGTGTTCTGAGTTCGTACGATTTCAAGCATCAGTGGTCGAGCGGTGTAAGGCGGCAGTCATGGGGGCCTCTTGTCGTCATGTACAGCGCAGGTTCGAGTCCTTGCGCGATGGTCATAAAATTATCAGATATATATATATATGCATATATATATATATATATATATATATATATATATTTATAAATATATATATATATATATATATATATATATATATATGAAGCAAAGAGGAGAGCAGATGTGAAATGTGGTAGGAGTATGACAGAAAATTTTGAAAGTAATAAAAAGATGTTTTGGAAGGAAATTAAAAGAGAAAGAGGAGGCGAATCAAGTAAAGAAGAAAAGATAAAAGGTGCAGATGGAGAGATGATAATGGAAGAGAGGGCAGTGAGAGGAAGTGGACAGAGTATTTTAGGGAGTTGCTAAATGTGAAGGAGGATAGGGAGGGAAAGGTAGTTGTAGTGGGAAGCGCTAAGAAAATGAGAGGGATGAGTGAGGAAAATGGAGGAGAAATAGGGAAAGATGAAGTGAAAGTAGCTGTTAAGATGATGAGAGCAGGTAAGGCACCTGGGTTGGATGGATGCTATGAAGAATGTCTAAAGAAAGGAGGTACAGTTGTGGTGGACTGGCTGGTGAGGTTATTTAATGTTTGTTTAAGAGAGGGTAGAGTGCCGGAGGACTGGAGGAGTGCCTGTATAGTTCCGCTTTACAATGGAAAGGGGGACAAGTGTGAGTGTAGTAGTTTCAGAGGGATCAGCTTCTTGAGTGTAGTTGGGAAGGCTTATGGGAGGATCTTGATTGAGAGGATTAGGAGAGGAACAGAGGGAGTAATTGGTGAGGAACAGTGTGGGTTTAGGACAGGTAGGGGTTGTGTAGATCAGATTTTTGTGGTAAGACAGATATGTGAGAAAGTTATAAGAAAAGGTTAGGAAGTTTTTTGGGTTTTTATGGATCTGGAAAAGGCTTATGACAGGGTAGACAGGAAGGCTTTGTGGGAGGTA
>NC_134810.1:33364390-33374390 GCF_046742065.1 Oratosquilla oratoria
GAGCCCCGCCGATCCTCCTGGGGGCGCCACGCCGCTCCTCCTGGGGGCGCCCCGCCGCTCCTCCTGCTGGGGGCGCCCCGCCGCTCCCCCTGGGAGCGCCCCCGCTGATCCTCCTGGGGGCGCCCCGCCGATCCTCCTCGTAAAATTCTGGAAACATTGTACTATGCTCTGATTTCAACATCTGAAGTTGTTTACAGTTTTTCAACACTACATTTCTAATTATCTTCTTAGTGTTTATCACCCATTTCCAAAAATGTCTCTGTCTTCGTTTCTTAGCAGCAAAAGACTCCGGCATCTTTACACCGCGCCACTGCCCACAGGTGTCCCCAAAGTACCATGGACCCCGCCCCCCTGGCCAAGAATATTTTTATAGATACTTAGATTATTATTATTATTATTACTATTATTATTACTATTATTATTACTATTATTATTACTATTATTATTATTACTATTATTATTACTACTATTATTATTACTACTATTATCATCATCATTTATTTATCTATTTTTTTTTTTTTTTTTTTTTTTTTTTTTGTGGGGGATATTAATGGTGTTGGCGAAGTTGTATGGTGACAGAAGGTTTCTGGAGCTGCAAGTGTACGAAACGGGGGGGGGGAATCTGTCTAAATATGATCATGTTTTACACAAGTCATGCAATATGAATGAGGGTAGGGAATGAAGAAAGTCGTGGTTTGAAATAAATATTGGACTACGTCAGTGTTCCTTGATGCCACTATGGTTATTCAACGTGTTTATGGGCGGAGTAGTAAGGAAAGTAAACACAAGGGTACTGAGCAGATATTTGGAGCTGGTGGGTGAAAATCAATGGCATGAGAAACGAACCAGTTGTTATTTGTGGTAAATTTGGAAAGGTATGTTACAAATGGATGATGTGATGAATAAACAATGATGGTGGTAGGTTGACTATAAACGTGATGGATGCATAGAATGACGGGAATGTCGGATGGACGTTATGGAGGGAAGAGAATGTAAAAGGTAGAAGTAAATTAAGGGAGACTGGGAGTGGATGAAGGGATTATGTAGCTCGAAGAATAATTTTCATCTGCTAATAGATGTTCTGAGTGGGTTAGGAGTTGTATGTGTATGTGTGGTGGGGAGGTGGAGGCTTTGCCGTATGGTGAACCAGTGAAGGTAAACCAGCGTGCCCGGGAAAAGGGCGAGATACTATGACCATGGTAAAGCAATTCAGTATCAAACAGCCCTAAAATAGATGTTGTCACTCAAGTTTGTTGTGCCAATTAGGAGTCGTTTAAATCAGTACATTATTTCGGACACCTTGATATTCGCGCACTCGACACAGGTGGATTTAATAATTGAAGGGCTTATAGACACATAAATAAATGAGAAAGAAAAATGTAGACAGTGCTAGAGAATAAAGAATAGAAAAACACCAAGGAAAGTGGCAGATCGTGACAAATGTATTTCTGTTGTAGGGTGAAAAAGATCATGTGGTAATAAGAAATGAGATATAACAAGAACCAATTAAGTTAAAAAAAATGCTCAGGTTAGGTAAATGTGTAATGGGGAGGGACAAAACCAATTAAAATTAACTTGAAGTTGTAATGCACAGTAAAGGAGATAATCAGTAAGCTATGGGGATTAGAAGACACAGAAACAAATGAAAGATGTTTGGAAAAGAACACCGGTATAGGAGGATAAGAGCAAACAATAAGGAACTAGTTAATGAAGTACAAAAAATGGATGGAATAGGAGAAAACTATTTATTTGTATTGATTAATAAAAAACTGAGTAGTTGGCATATGAGAAAAACAAAAGAAAATGAAAATGAAAAGAAACTATAATGTAGAGAGGTTGAGAGTGGCATATACCAATGTAGACTGTCAAATACTAGATTAGAGAATCAATGACTATTGAAAGTGGAACTGGATATAATGTTTCTTGTCAATGCTAAACTAAACGATAGGTTCTGCAGTCCAGGTAGTTGCAGAGCAACTCAGTGATCACGATGATGGCGTCTTCACCACTCCGCTGCTGTCGAAAACCGATTTGACAGTCTCTGAACACATTCTTTATCTCCAAGTACTCGGTAAGACGGCGGCAGAGGACAAGCACGACGACCTTACCGAAAAACTCTAGAAGGGAAATGGGTGGGTGGGAGGAGGGGGGTAAAGGTTTGGGGTGTGGGAGTGAGAATGGTCTAACCATCACCTACCACGCACATGATCCACACGCTTGCGACATGGCACTACCTCCCCTTCTTGCTGACTTTGCTTTCCCAGATTCAGCAATAATTCAGACAAACAGGATATCGACACGAAGATGCCTAATGTCACTAAAGAAACCCATTAAACCCCCTTTATCATACCTGCCCTTATTATATCACCCATAAGCTAACATATATATAACATACCTAACCATACCCACCAACTATACGACTATCCCTCATATATAGAACTGATCCCAATATATAGAATAGCGAGACTAACACCTTTACTTACGACAACCCACTAACCCCCTATATTAACCGACAATAATGTAACCAAGAGAGGAGAACTGGGCATGTCAAGAGCCTCCCAGCCAGAACCTGGCTTGGTCAAGTACCTGCCAGACACAGGTGTGCCCGAGGTCAAGGCCCGGTACTTCACTATATTTTGCCCACAGGCCCCATATATAGTTTGTTAATATCAAACCAGATTACTTTGTAATAAAATAGAAGAAACTCTGGTTTTGGAGTTAATCTTGCCCACATTAAGTCCATCTTATGTAACCACAACAATCACCACAGGGTTACAGGAGGCGTTGAAAAGATGTGGGAAGTACCCAGAAGCAAGTGATCTATTGTATGATGCTATGTGTCGAAGAAACAAGAGTGCGTGGAGACGACACACGAGCCACATTAGATTTTCAGTGAAGTCAAGATCCAAGTGTTACCGAATCCTTGAAATAAATGATTGAAATATAGTTGAAGGGAGTCAAGAAATGAGAACCGAGTCACGGTGGCAGCTCGAAGTTATAATTAGTAGAGGTTGTGCTTCAGAAAATGGTTAGCCACTATTTGAATATTGTGTAAAACAAAACAAGCACACAAAGATAAATACATAAAATTGATAAACTCTCTCACACACACACACACACACACACACACACACACACACACACACACACACACACACACACACACACACACACACACACACACACACACACACACACACACACACACACACACACACACACACACACACGCACAAACGACTCGGTGGCGCGGTTAGAGTACTGGTCTGCCAGTACAGAGGTGTGGCAGTGCCTGGATCAAATCCTGCCCAGAGCCGAAATTATTTCGGTATCGTTGCGCTTCGGGTCGTTACTCCGACTCTCGTGGGCGGTGAGCTGGGTGTGTGTGTGCGTGTAAGATCATGGCATTACCCGTAGATTGGTCATACGAGCTCTGAGCTCTCTTCTAGGAGGGAAATAGCTGCCGATCACGAGTCCAACACGCAATCCAAAGACCAAGGTGAATACACACGTCGGTCGGAGTGGCAGCGAAGTTTGGACTCCGGTGATAACGCCAAATTTTGAGGAGCACAACGCCAAGGAAGTACCTGTGTTGTATTAATAGGGGAGGGGAAAGCTCGTGGTGTAGTGGGAAGGTGAAGAAAAAGGAGAAAGAAGTAGTCCATGGGCCAGGAGGGTCCACCGTGCACCCCCCCCCTCCATAACAGTATAGGACAATTTTTTTTAGTCCCTGAGACCTTATGAAACAACAATATATGATGCTCACAGCAATATTTTGGGATCAACTACCCATTAGTGGCCATTTTCAAAATGGCCGCCAGCGTAACTCAAAAAATCACGTTTTCGTTTATAACTTTCCTTCTATGACAGATAGAGACATGGTTTCGGTGTCTTTACCTATGTTTTCGAGTACCAGCAATCCAATAATGCATCTTAGAACACTCTATCACGTTTACCTTATTCCCAAATCTTGAAAATAATTAATTTCAAGTACAAATTTGGATTTCTTTCTTTAACCTTACAGAATCATATGGAAATCACATTGACAAGAGAAAACATGATCATTTTTCCAATAATTTTCAAACAGCTAGAAACCAGTACATTCTCATTTAAGTTGAGACAATTAGAACATTTATAAAGCATTGGCATAATAAAAATCATAGTGCACGAAACATGATTCTCTTGAAGCCTGGACAATCCAACAAACTTAATAACTGTCATCATCACTGTCACTTGACATGACATATTCATCTATGTCACTTAGTTCCATCTCATCATCAGAAGTCATTTCTTCGTCATTAGCAATGGCATCATCTTCAGAAGCAACATCTTCTGTCACAACTGGTCCATCAAACCTGGTGTCATTTTGCCATCGGATGATTTCCATCCATGTCCTGTGGGTTCAGGTATTACAGGCAGGGCAACATCAGCACACTTCCAGATGCCAGTCTGGTAGTTCACGCGTTGTATATGCTGATACAGAGACTTCCTACATGGTGGGAACTGGCCGAGATCAATATTTCTATCGACATTGACAGTGCCATCTGGTCCTCCACACTTCTCACTCAGAACAGCATATCGGACTGCATCAACACTCTTGTGGTGGGTTCTGCCATACATGACACAGGTAAATTCCTCCAAGTCATCCACCAAACTCTCAGGAGGATCCCACATGTCTCCTAACTGAGAAAGTGCATCAACGAATCGAGGTGACTTCAAGAGAAGTTTGATTGGTCGCACTTTTCCAATTCCCTTGAATGCATTTGTTGTGTCACAATGGGTGAATGCATGGAGACCCAACAGTGCAGTGCAAAACTGTTGACCATATCCATGTGCCATCTGGGTTATGTTTACAAGTCTCTTTTTATTCCCAGTGCCTGTGTCAAACAAGATGTTGACGTCAAACTTTCCAGCATGATGAAGTAGCACGAAAAAGACATCACTGTCGGGACTTAGTACCCGAATGTTATCATAACCATGCTCCTGGGCATAGGCACAGTACAGGACTATTCTTGTGTCAGTTTCTTCTTGATCAGAGAACAAGTCATATCCGGAGATGTCCCAAGATAATGGAAGCTAGCTAACGTTACTCCCATATTCAAAAAAGGTGACAAAAAGAAACCGAATAACTATAGGCCTATTAGTTTGACTTCGATCGTAGGAAAAATAATGGAAACTATCATCAGAGATGCTATCGAATATCATTTAGAAAGTAACCGTTTGATAAATGATAGCCAACATGGTTTCAGACGGAAACGTTCTTGCGTGACTAACTTACTCGAATTCTACAACACAGTTGTCTCGAATTATGACAAAAGAAACAATATAGATTTAATATATCTAGACTTTGCAAAAGCTTTTGATACCGTCCCACACGAAAGACTACTTACTAAATTAGCTTTGCATGGAATAAGTGGTAGCCTATTAGGTTGGACTAGTAATTGGTTGAAAGGTCGAAAACAGAGAGTTGTTTTAAATGGAAAAACTTCTGGATGGAAAAGTGTTGCAAGTGGAGTTCCTCAGGGTTCCGTTCTTGGGCCACTTCTATTCATAGTATATATAAATGATATAGACCATGGACTAAAATCTACTGTTTCCAAATTTGCTGATGATACAAAACTGTGCGGAGTGGCAAATGATCACTCAAACCAATTAGATATTCAAGAAGATTTAGATAAATTACAGCAATGGTCTGAAAAGTGGCTAATGAAATTTAACACAAGTAAATGCAAGGTAATGCACATAGGTAAAAATAACAGTAAGTACGATTACAAGTTATTTGGAAATTCGTTAACAAAAGTGGATAGTGAAAAAGATCTCGGCGTAATTATCAGTAACGACCTCAAATCATCCAAGCAGTGTATTTCAGCCTCTGAGAAAGCAAATAAGATTCTGGGATTGATTGCGCGATCTTTTGATTTCAAAAGTCCATCACTCATTAACAAGCTATATAAATCGTTAGTTCGTCCACATTTGGAATATGCTGTTTCCGTATGGTCACCGAATCTCATTAAAGACATTGACAGACTGGAAAAAGTACAACGGCGAGCCACAAAACTGATTCCAAATATCAAAAATAAATCATACGAAAATCGACTTAAGCACATGAATCTGTTTTCCCTAAAAAAGCGTAGACTCAGAGGTGACTTGATACAGGTCTTTAAGATTTTAAAGGGAATTGACAACATCAAAAGTGACCAAATTTTCACATTGAATGAGAATCAGACAAGAAACAATGGTCTCAAACTGTCCGGAAATAGATTCAATTTGGAAGTAGGTAGAAACAACTTTGCCAACCGTGTAGTTAATGAATGGAATAAACTTCCTGCACAGGTAGTGCAATGTAGTTCAGTTCGAAGCTTTAAGAATCATTTAGATAAATACCTAAGTAAGATGCTGTAATTATTATAATTTATGTTATATTATTTGTTTTTGTTTTGTTATAATTTGTCTGTCTGATTTTCATTTATTATTAGTTATATGTCAATTTATTATCAATTACTATTTACCTGTTTGTTTGTTATTCAACTATACCAATGCATTTATTTATGTATTTTAATTGTTATTTACATTGTTATAGTTTTAATTTATTATTAATATGATTTTTTTTTTTTTTTTTTTTTTTTTTGCATCCGACCTAGATATGGATCAAAAGGTCTCCTGTCGGCATGCTTTGCCTTTGTAATCCTTTGTAAAGTCCAGAATTTCTGTTTCCTTCACGGCTTGACCGTCTTCAGTCTCTAACAGGAAGCAGTGACCCTGAGCTACTGTCATCACTTCTGTTTACGAGTTTTGGTGCAGAAATATCTGAACTCCATACACGATGGATAATATCAGCCAGTTGTGACTTGTTGTCATAATTCATCAGGATTTTTTTTCCAGTTTTGTGGTTTTTTGGTCATTGGCCCTTTAATGATCAGCTTCTCACTTGACCCACGCTGTTTACGTTCCATTTCCTTGATAGATCCAACTTTATACATGTCTGTACTAAAGATGAAATCTGATTGCTTAGGGATCCTATCAAAGATGAGGTGAGCTATCTGTTGGAAGTTCACAGGAATGTCATGCAGTGTGAAACAGTGCATTACCATCTTGTATGAACAGTGTGCTGCCCTCTGTTGGAAGTGCTATGTCATCGATATCTTTCACTAGGAATTGAAATCCCTTGGACTTGTCAGTCTTTGTCATGTATCTGTCAGCTGTACCAAGGCTGCAAGGAACAGGACTCAGTGGATATGTCATCAGTTGTTCAATATACACAGAAGTATGTGTTTTGGCCATTTCCACTGGCCATTTGTGACAGCACGGCAAAGGTCTTGTCCAATTGATTGTGTCAGTCGATTGACTTTGGTGCCATCTTCCTGCGTTTGTTTGCCAGCTATGAGGAAGTACAGGAACTTCATTAATTCCTCAGGGATGTTAGGATTTACTCCCTCCAGATATCGGGTTGTTGGTGGCCATTTCAGCGGTTCGGCACATTGAAAGGCTTTTTGAATATCATACCTCAAATTCGAGGCCACATCTTTTGTTTTGTCAGATGTACCAAGGATATACGCCTGCTTCACAGCCTCTCCTACTTTAATGTCAGTGTCGAAAACAAGGTAACAACCAAACCGGCCAGATTGGGATTGGATTGGCTCAAATGATAGTTTGTCCCCATAATGCACAAGAAGTTTTGGTTTTAGTTTCTCAGATCTGTACTGAGTGCTTCCAAACTGGGTTTGAGCTAATTCTTGGACATAAATGTCCTTCAAGAAATCTAGCTTGACAACAGTGTTATTGTGGATAACATTTTCTTCAACAAAGGCACAAGTACTGACAAATGCATTGCGGTGTGCTTCCTCCATCATGGCCTGCTGAGACAGTGCTTCAGGGTCACTGCTGCGCCACGACGACGGGTCTCTTGTGTACTTAGCTCTGCAACTCCTGTGGTATTGAGCCTCACAGGCATAAAGGTCATAATCCTTGATCCTTCGCAGCATCTCAAAATCTTTTCGTTCCTCTGCAACTTTGAGAACGGTTGCACCTCCATCATATTCAAATCATGATGTTGGTTCAGTTGTCCAGCTGCCTCCATGTTTAACCTTTTATTTGCCGGTCTTGTGGCAGAAAATGCAGTCTGGGTTAAAAATGAATTTCTCACTTCCATCAGAAGGGCATCTTGGTGGACGTGGACGACAAACATCAGTTTCTGTTAATGATGATGATGTCGATGAGGATGAAAGTCTTTCTAGATTAGATGTGAACCGTTTGTAACATTGTCGACGATATCCATGGTTTTCCTCGACTGTATCTGGAATTTGTAAACAGACATACGACATCCGATGAGGAGAATCTACTGGCTCAGAAAGTCTCCGCTTTTGGATTTCCTTCAGCTTTGATAGTCTCTCTTCTGTCAGTGTTGTCAATGATCCTGATGAACTGTCTCTGTAATGTATAATGCAATGTTCAGTTTTGGAAGAAGCACCTGCCACACTCTCATCCCTCTTGCGCTTCTTGGATGCCATGTTCGTTCAGGATAGACAGTTTACTGTAAAACAATAAGAATATAAATTGTAATTTTTAAACAATAACTATGCTGAATAAAATCTTGCACTTTACATATTGTACTACAGAATCACTAAAATGTGGCACGATTAGGCCCAAAATTGAGTTTTTTTTTCAAATTTAACAATAAGGTAAACGTGATAGAGTGTTCTAAGATGCATTATTGGATTGCTGGTACTCAAAAACATAGGTAAAGACACCGAAACCATGTCTCTATCTGTCATAGAAGGAAAGTTATAAGCGAAAACGTGATTTTTTGAGTTACGCTGGCGGCCATTTTGAAAATGGCCACTAATGGGTAGTTGATCCCAAAATATTGCTGTGGGCATCATATATTGTTGTTTCATAAGGTCCCAGGGACTAAAGAAAATGGTCCTATACTGTTAAGGGGGGGGGTGCACGGTGGACCCTCCTGACCCATGGACTAAAGGGGATTACTGAGGAAAAAGGAAGGAAACGAGGAAGGGGAAGATAGGGCCCAGGAACTCAGACGGTATGTAAACAAGAGACGGCCTGACGATAGTGGTGAAGTAGATGTGATTAGTAAAAATGTAAAAAATAGAAATATAGATAAGAGCAGCGTAATGGAAGGTGAAGATAACTATTTCCATGGATTTCATGAAGGAGGACATTACAACCTCCCCTGACTAGTAAATCTAGAGGAGAAACTAAAAGAAATGAATAAAAACTGGGAAGCTAAGTTTAAACAAATAAAGTTAATTACTTAAAGAGTTGATAAGCTGGAAGAACTAAAGAAGGAGAATCAGAACCTAACTAAAGAAATAGTAGAATTAAAAAGACAGTTAAGAGAAGTAAAGGATGAAAATGAGGAATTGAAGAGGAGTAATGAAGAGAATAAAGAGTCCATAGCAAAAGAGGTAAGTGGTTGAAAAAAAGTACAAGAGAACAACAAAATGGAATTTAGAGGTATACAGTAATGGAACAACAGTTGAAAGAACAAACTAAGGACACATTTATTAAAGTGATGAGGGAGAAGGAGAATATAGTAAGAGACTTGGCGGATAAAAATAAATGTATAATTATATTGGGGATGGAAGAGAAGTATAATCTAAATAGGACTGCAAGAATAAAGGACGAAAAGGAAAAAGTAAATAAGATATTAGAAGTAGTTCAAGAAGATGAACCTGAAATAGGGAAACAAATAGAAGAAATGAATAGCCTCGGGAAATACAATACAGATATGACCAGACCAATTAAGGTTAACTTCAGGTCACAAACGACAGCAGAGAAATATCTGAGCAAAAACAGGGAAACTAGCAGACAGTGAGATATATAAACAGGTATGGATAAAAAGAGAAATGAAGAAAGAGAAAAGAGAGGATGAGAAAACAAAAATACTAGAAGCTAAGGAAAAAACGAGAAAAGAACGGAGTCAGAAAAAAGATAAATTCTATTGGAGAGTAGTGAATATGAAAGTGAGGAAATGGTTCAT
>NC_134810.1:33379390-33384390 GCF_046742065.1 Oratosquilla oratoria
GCAGTATCCCCATTTCCATTTTATATCATCGATAACATTTGATGTAATGATTTTTTAATTTTTTTCTTTATACTACATTATATAATCCTTAAACTTAATATCAGTAGCCCTCCCCTAATCCATGAAAATATTACAAATATTCTTGTATGGCTTCACAGTTCCAGCGACTCGGTGTGGCTGCTGTGCGCAGACACATGTTCAAGATAAGTAGCAACCCACTAGGTAGAAAGCCCACTGTGCTCACTCAGTGCCGACCTTGCTGTGCAACTGTGGTGTTAATTTTTACTCAGGAGGTTTTTTTCCGCGCAAAGTAAAACAAAAAGAATTAATTTAATTTTCAGATGAATGAATAAAGCTTGAATTGTAAACTATTTTGGCTATTAAGTAAAGAATACATATACATATACATATACATATACATATACATATACATATACATATACATATATATATATATGTATATATGTATATATGTATATATATATATATATATATATATATATATTTCAACAAGAACCCACTGTGTTGGCTAAGAAGAAATGAAGTAGAAGATATCCATATATTTCGATCACGGACTGTGATCCTCGTATGTGACAAAAACTGTATCAAATTGTTTATAATAAGTCCTTAAATGATAGTTCGCAATTTCTACCACAGAAAGACATAAACTTTGTTTTTTAGTTTTCCCAATAACTTGTCTAAGAAAATAGTTAATGTGCATCAAAGACCTAGAGAAGAAATAAATCAAGGTGTTTATAAACTTCCTTGCTTGGATTGTAATAAGGTATATTGGGTACAAACAGGTAGAGATTTACATACTAGAATGAAAGAACACAAGAATTCAGTTAAATATGCACAACAAAATTTCGGTCTTCCAACACGTAGACAAGGAAGGCCATCATATGGATTGGAATAAGGCAAAAATTATTTTTAATTCAAAGTGCAGTTTCAAAAGGAAAATTATAGAATCCTCCTTGATAAATAAATTTCCTAATTTTAATATTTCAAATGGACAATGGTCACCAGACTGTATTACTACCTGGGCAGTCAATAAATTATTACCATCTTTAGTGAAGGCGGGTGATTTGCCCCGCAAAGAATTAGGCGTCACTTGAGCCCTGCCCATGTTCCTTCTTCTTTCTCTATATATAAGACTTGCCTTTTGCTCCACTACTCCGGGACAGGAACTTTGAAACAACGCCGAAGCGTCCTAAATCTCAGGCGAAGACCGGGAACTCAGGCAAAACGGCACCTGCCACTACAATCCCGGATAATACGCCCCCTTGCATCACTTCAAATCCACCAAACTCCTCCGGCGCTGCTGAAAAGGCACCACCAACCCACGCCACCCCTCCCCTACCAAACGAAGACATCATAGGGAAAGAGAAAAGGCAGAAAAAGAGGAAAAACCGCAAAAGGACCGCTACCCCCTCTAGCAACCAGACTGACTCCACACCTACACCCCCTGAGAAGAAGGAAGAACCAAATAAGACGGATGCTGTCCAAGCAGCCCCTTCCGCCCCCTCATCACCTCTTACGGAAACTCCCTTAAATAGCTCCATCGGTCACATTCAGGAAACCGTAAGAATACTACAGCAAGACCTGGCCCGAACAAATCCTCAAGCGGCTCGCCTCTTAGATGGGATCTTCTTGATCCTTCATTCCATCGCCGACATTGCAAACCATGGGAGAGCTTAGGATCATGCAATGGAACTGCCGGGCGATAAACACCGCCTGGGACCTCTTGGTGCAACATCTCGCAAGGAACTCCTACGAGGTCATTGCCCTCCAATCTCTCCGCAAGCGACCCTGCCAACTCCCTACCCTGCCTGGCTATCACTACCCACCTTTTTACAAGACGGATGAAGCAGGCGAAACGCGTGTCGCCACGTATGTAGCACTAGGATTGGCTGCACAACCAGGGCAACTGACTAGCATATCCCTGGAAGAAGGGTACGGGGTGGTCACATCTGTCTCGGTAGAAGGAGACCGTACCATACACATCTTCAATGTGTATAACCCTGTGCCTTCCCAGCACTTCACCTGGCTTCAGGACATCCCTGAGAACTGGGTAGTGGTGGGCGACTTCAACCGACGTGATGCACTCTGGGACAGTAACTACGCCCACACCTCCCCGACCATTACCTCCCAACTAGACGCTGCCGACATGATCCTCCTAAATGACGGAAGTCATACCAGGCTTCCCGACGTAGCGGGGCACAGCAAGACGGCCATCGACCTCTCTTTCGTCTCTTCAAACCTGGCGGGGGCAACGGATTGGTTTACCCTCAACGATCCCATGGCCTCAGACCACCTCCCCATATATATCACCATTCATCTCTCCCCTACACTCCATCTCCCACCAGCGCAGGAAAAGTTAAACCTTTCCAGAGCAGACTGGAAAGCGTTCCAAGCCTTCCTGGTAAATTTTCAATGTCATCATGACCCCAACTCCACAATAGAGGACCTCAACGCCAGATTCACTGACACCGTGCTCGCAGCGGCGAGCCACGCCATCCCCCAAGTAAGAATCGGAAATGGGAGACGGGGTCATCCATGGTGGACAGACGATTGTCAGAACGCCGTCCGAAACAAGAGAAGGGCCTACCAACGCTACCTGAGAGAGGGAACAGAGGAAGCCTTTACTGACATGAAGAGGACTAAAGCGGAATGCAAACGGACCATCGCCAGGGCAAAACTAAACTTCTGGAGGAACAGCGGGGACGACAAAGAAGACCTCACTGCAGCCTGGAAGAAGTTCAAGATTATGAAGATGCGCTACAACCCTCCAAGTAGAGACCTTACTGCCCCCGACGGAGAATTACTACGTACGCCGGAGCAGAAAGCTGAGGGATTCCTCCGCCATTTCGCTGACGCAAGCTCGACGGACAACCTCCCCGAGGATCAACGACGTGCTCGCCAAGAAGAAGAAGCCCGCATGGACCTCTCCCCCCCCCACCAGGATCGGACGCAGACTTCACCCTTCAGGAGCTGCGATGGGCGTTGAGGGCAACCAAGGCTACCAAAAAGTCCCCAGGTGCTGACAGGGTCACATACCCACTTCTGCAGCACCTTCCTGCCCTCATGCAAAAGACCCTCCTTTCCCTCTTTAACAAGTGCTGGAAGGAGGGAATAGTTCCTGAAGCTTGGAAACACGCCATTGTGGTGCCTATCCCCAAGGCTGGCAAGCATAGTGGGAAGATCGTCAACCATAGACCAGTTGCCCTAACCTCCCATATTGGCAAGGTATACGAGAGATTGGTGCTAAATCGCCTAAAGGACTTCGTCGACTCCAGAGGGGCACTTCCAAAACACCAGGCTGGGTTCAGGAAAGGGAGGAGTGTCACAGACCACGTCGTGCGGCTATCTGAGCATATCCGCAGGGCCCAGAGGCAAAAAAGGGTACTGCATACGTGCTTCCTCGACATCGCCAAGGCCTTTGACACCGTCTGGCACGCCAAGCTTTTGAGTAAGCTGAAATCACTCGGGGTCTCCCCAGCCATATACAAATTCGCCTGCTCATTTCTCTCTGGACGTTCCATCTCGGTAAGGAGAGAAGGGGCTCTCATTACTAAGGCAGCCATCGACATGGGGGTCCCCCAAGGTTCAGTTGTAGCCCCCCTCCTTTTCACGTTGCTCATTGCAGATGTGGGGAAAGGGGTGAGAGGGGACACGATCGTCACTGCCTATGCTGACGACATAGCACTATGGAGGAAAACAAGGCACCGGCGACCAAAGAGCCAGATCGATCTGGTAGTAACCCAACTTACAAGCCTGGGTTTCTCGCTCTCGGCAGCCAAGACAACCTATATGCCTGTCCACCAGATAGGATTCAACAGTGGCACATACCCGGAATGGAACCACATCAAGATCTGTGGAACACCTGTAAGACCTGCGAAGTCCGTCCGGTACCTAGGGGTTACATTCCAGAGAGATGGCAGGTGGTCTCAACACATCCAGCAAGTTACACTCAATGCACGACGGGCCCTCAACCTTGTCAGAGCCATCCGACACGAACCCTGGGGCCAACACCGCAAAACTCTTGTCCCCATCGTTCAGAGTCTAGTGCGGTCAAGGCTCCTCTTTGGGGCGGCAGTGCTGCATGACCTGTCAAGGGATGCAGTGCACAAGATGACCCAAATTGAGTGTCAAGCACTCCGAGTGGGACTCGGTCTCCCGAGGTCGGTCCCTCACGAGCAGGTGTACAGTGAAGCTGGCATCCTGCCACTATGGCGCCGTATCAAAAGGGACGCCTGCCGATACCTCTTCAGTGCAGCCAGAGTACCGAACTCGACTGACGAGGAACTTTCCGAGGGATGGGTCGCGGCCCCACCGACGGAACCCGTATGCGGTCTTCCTATCTCCGTCAAGGATATCTGCCTCCAAGCTGGACTACAACCTGGTGATCGCCGCTTAGTGGCCCAAAATCAGCAAGACCCCTTTCCTCCCTGGACCTATTCACCACCTGAAGTAAGGACCGAAGTCTATGGACTAGGCCGCCAGGCAAGCCACCATCTGTTGCTCGAAAGCACCAAGAAATTCCTAGCAGAACATTATGCTGGGGATTTTCTAGTATATACGGATGGCTCTGTACTTGAAGACGGTCGCACAGGAGCTGGCTTCTATCTACAGTCCACTAGAGAGACTTTCTCCATAAGGCTTCCCCCCACCACCATCCTCACGGCCGAACTTATTGCCATCCGGGAGGCTCTGATCAAAATCATCGCCCTTCCTCAGAAGCCACCACGCGTCACGATCCTGTCGGACTCCCGTTCGAGCCTGACTGTCTTGCAGGGCGCCCACTGTACTACAAGACCCGACGTCTTAAATGACATACTGCGTCTCTCGGCAGAGGCGGCCCAAATGGGCGTATGCCTCCAGTACCAGTGGGTCCCCTCTCATGTGGGACTCCAGGGCAACGAAAGGGCTGACAGAGCTGCCCGCCAGGGAGCGCTAGCTCCCGAGGAAGAAGCTATACCCATACAGCTCACGGCAAGTGA
>NC_134810.1:33389390-33416890 GCF_046742065.1 Oratosquilla oratoria
AACTAAAGTTAGTAGTTTTTGTATATACGCATTGATAAATACACTGGTAAAAAGCAGGATTCGAAATAGAAAAGTAAATTGAAATGTTACCCTTATTTTAGCATATCTTTGCTTTTATCACAGAATTGCAAAACAAGAACATATACTTTATGAATAACCTGAATGGATAGTATTCCCTATGCTGCAAATGCAAAAGACTATCCATATATTTCTCATAACAATATTAAAAATAAATTTGATGCAGAATGTATAGGTAAGTATCAGAACATTAAATCTTGTCTATTGTTCTATATTAGTAATATACCCGGCAGTTTTATAACTCAAAATAACAGATAAGTGCATTTACCCAATAGTATCATCACAAAGTTCGCTAAAATCTATATTCAGTATGTCTTTTAATTAGATATGATATCCTCATTTGTACTTGAATGTACTTGGTATTCTTTAAGTTCTTTGGATCTAACTACAAGTACCATTGAATTTTTGAACTCCAAGTAAAAGTACATGAAAATCTGTACATAAGTCCAAGTACCATGTACAAGAACACGCATTTGGACCCAACCCTGCTTATAACAATTTTCATTTCACCCAAACATTTATTCGCTTAATTTATTCCAGTCACCTCCTCATTCACTTCTCCGTTCACCGCTGCATTCGGTCCCTGGTACTGGAAACTCCATGTCCTCAAGCCTCTTACCTTTTACGTTTATATTCAACCTACCACCGTCATTCTTTATTCATCACATCACCCTTTTTATTCCTCATCTACTTGTAACTTTCTTCTTTCACATACCTTTCTAAATTCACCAACTGTTTGTCTCTCATCAGAATCAGCCACAAACGCAATGTAATCCACAAATAAAAACATCTCCCCAGTGCCCTTGTGTTTACCTTCCTTACTACCTCGTCCATAAACACGTTGAATAACCATAGTGGCATAATGCAACACTGACGTAACCCAACATTATTTCAAACCAATGACTTTCTCCATCCTCTGCCCTCATTCATATTGTATGACTTGTGTAAGATATTACCATATTTAGACAGATTTTCCCCATTTCGTATATTTGAAACTCCAGAAACCTTCTGTTACCATACAACTTTGCCTAGTCCATGAATGCCCCCCCCAAAAAAAACAAAACAACAACAACAACAACTCTTAATTTAATTTAGACATTTATCACATAACTGTGAAGTTACAAAAGATTTTTTTTTTCAGTGACTGTGCCGCAATTACTAAAGGACTTTTTTGTGACTATCACTATTAGGTAGTTATCTCGCTGGCAACGCACGGCGGTTGAAGATGGCCCTTAACACCACCACGGCCAGCTCGACCTTGTGTACCTAGAGGCAGCAGTCCCCAGCTACGTTAAGGCACGGCTCAAAGCAAAATAGCAGCAGCTAATTGGAGCGTGGGACGAGCGGTTTTGCGGCCAGTCAGCTCAGGTGATGATCTGACCTGCCGATATATAACGGGCGGTGCAACCCGTTAGAGGCTTTGCGACCAGCGCATTTGTGTATGTGTATGTATTCATACTCTCTCTCTCTCTCTCTCTCTCTCTCTCTCTCTCTCTCTCTCTCTCTCTCTCTCTACACACACACACACACACACACACACACACACACACACACACACACACACACACACACACACACACACACACACACACACACACACACACACACACACACACACACACACACACACACACACACACATATATATATACATAGATATATATATATATATATATATATATATATATATATATATATATATATATATAATCACGAACAACCCAGAGTCGAAATAAAAGGAAACTTAGAAGAAAGTATAACTTCTATATTTCGGCTAATAGCAACAGCCCTCTTCAGGAAAGTACAAGTTACAAGGATTAATTGAGACATAAATACAATTAAGATGTAAGGGGAGGAGGAACAGGGGTATCATGACAGGCGACATTCCGTCACATAGGGCGGAGTCAGAAGGGAGGGGGTATGTGGTCAATCGAGTAGATGTGTGAGGTCAGAAAGGGCTGGGGTGCAGGGTCAGGAGTGATGGGGGAGCGGGGTCAGGCAGATGAAGATTTTCAACCAAACGGCTCACAGCTAGACGTGACATTATGTCCGGCGACCATTGACCTTTGGAGATATTCAAGTTCAGATATTTTTCTACTAAGGCGGATTCAATTTTTTTTCTCCTGAAACTGCAGCTGGACAATAACTTGGCTTTGTCCCAGTCAAGACTATGATTTTTGTTGCTGATATGTTGAAACACAGCGGATTCTTTCTGGGCATATGTGCTCATTTAATCTGGTGTTAAGGTCCCTGCCGGTTTGACCAAGGTACACTAAATCACATTCTCCCTTTAACCTTTGATGAACATTAACATTTGTTTAGGTACATTATTAGGGTAATGATAAGCAACTGTGAGGCGATTGTTGGGGATTAAATTAAAAGTAGGGTTGATGGAGTTACAGTAGAGGATTTTTAAAACGTCTTTGAAAGAGAGTTGTGTGGTGGGAACTGAATTTTTATAGTAGCTGGCTCTAGCCTTCCTGAGGGTTTGATCCAGGAAACAAGACGGATATGCAAACTTCAGAAGTTGTCTTTTGATGAGGTCAATCTCCTGGTCCAAGAATCTAGGACTACAGATCCTAAAGGCTCTCAGAAAAATGCCGGAGGCAACACTCTTCTGGACATTGTCTGGTTACTGAAAGAGTGGAGACAACTACCTGAATGGGTACGTTTTCTATAAACTGTGAATGATAAATCTCCATCAATCCTTCTAATTAGAATATCTAAAAAAGGGATCTGTTAACTTTCTTCCCATTCGGTTTTGAGTTTAATATTGTGAGATAATTGGTTAAACTTTTCCAGAAATACCTCGAACGTAGCCCCACCTATCATCCCACGCTGAAAAAATGTCATCAACATAAAGGTACCAAATCATCTTAGGCGGTTTGATGGTGGGTAATAGAGTACACTCAAAGTACTCCATGTACAAGTTGCCCAAAACAGGAGATAAATTAGAATCCATGCTGCAACCAAATTACTGTCTATAGAATTAGTCCTGAAAAAAAGACATTGGAAGAAACACAAATCATGGTCTTGACTGGGACAAGGCCAAATTATTGTTTAAGTCAAACTGCAGCTTCAGGATTTTTTTTTAATTCGCCTTAATAGAAGAATGTCTGAAATTGAATATCTCCAAAGGTCAATGGTCCCCGGACATAATGTCACGTCTAGCTGTGAACCGTTTTGTTAAAAATCTTCACCCTCCTGACCCCGCTCCCCCACCACTCCTGACCCTGTACCCCAGTCCCTTCTGACCTCATACCTCTGCCCTATGTGACGGAATGTCGCCTGTCATGATATCTCTGTTCCTCCTCCCCTTACATCTTAATTGTATTTATGTCTCAATCATTTCTTGTAATTTGTACTTTTCTAAAGAGGGCTGTAGCTATTAGCAGAAATATAGAATTTATACTTTCTTCTAAGTTTCTTCTTATCCGACTGTTGGTTCTTCGTGGTTATTTTTTACTAATGTGCTACTACATTTTTTTAAGGTTTATATGTATGTATATATATATATATATATATATATATATATATATATATATATATATATATATATATATATATATATATATATATACATATATTATGTATCATATTATATATATATATATATATATATATATATATATATATATATATATATATGTGGCCCATAGCATCAGTTCATCTAAGAATATATATTTCTCGTTGGACGGTAATCAAGTGTCATTCTCAATTTTTTCATGTGTGTTAAGTAAAATTCCCTGTTATGTTATATCATTATAACTGCTTTAAATTTTTTGTTCACACTTGTGTGCTTGTATTTCTGTATTTTCCAGATTTTTCCTGAAGATATATAGACGAAAAGTTGAATAAGATATTAAATGGATGTTTTAGGTCAACTCGTCTTTGCTCAACCCGCAAATGGCTGGATCCTTGTAAGAAAATTCTAATAAGATAACTGTCAGAATATTCTCGATTTCAATACTACTTGTACACAAGAGAATCTGCTTCCATATTTTTTAATATTATATAAAATATATACATATGTACAGTATACACACACACACACACACACACACACACACACACACACACACGGCGCTGTGGTTAGAGCTCTGGCCTGCCACTACGGAGGTCCGGGTTCGACCCTCGCCCGGGGCTGAAATAATATCAGTATCGCAGCGCTGAGGGGTGTTACTCCAACTCTCGTGGGCGGGGAGTTGGGTGTGTGTGTGTGTGCAAGGTCATAGCATTACCCATAGATCGGACCTACGAGCTCTGAGCTCTCTTCCTGGAGGGAAATAGCTGTCGATCACGAGTCCAACACGTGATCCAAAGACCAAGTGAATACACACAAACACACACACACACACACACACACACACACACACACACACACACACACACACACACACACACACACACACACACACACACACACACACACACACACACACACACACACATATATATATATATATATATATTATATATATATATATATATTACATACATATATATTACATATACATATATATGTAATATATATATATATATATATATATATATATATATATATATGTGTGTGTGTGTGTGTGTGTGTGTGTGTGTGTGTTTGTGTGTGTAAAAGAACATCAGAGATAGTCAGTGGCTCGGACTCGACGGAGAGCATCTCTGCCACTCTCCTCATTCAACGCTAAGGAACTTCGACTGACCACCTTGGAGTACCACAGGACGAGCATCACCACCTCCTCCATCAACGTCTCTCCCCACCGTCTTCTTCGCCGCCTCTCTCGAGCGGAATCGCCGCCTGGAACTTGCCCACTATCCCCAGACGCCGACGCTTTGGGGCGAATCCAACATCTTCACCGCTACCGAAGCGGCGCCTCACTTTTAGCTAAGCTGTCACCTTAAATCGCGATTTCGTGGAGCGTGCTTTTACAAAGGAGGTACCCATTCCCTTTGTACAATAAACTTGTTCTTCCCCATCAGTGTTTGCCTTTCAGCTAGGCTCACATCGTCACTTTCCTGACATTTGGCACCTAGCGTGGAACTCTGCATCCTGACATCTAATGGCTCAATCTGGATCCCCTGCTTCCTGACATCTAGCATGCCAACGTTAGGGCCCTCCTGCTTCCAGAAATCTGGCACCCAACGAGCCGTTCCCATTGTAACCATTACCTATAAGTCACATATTGCAACAACACCCATGGAAAACTACATCGCAACATACATACGAACATACATACACACATGTTCTAAAGCTCTTCCTTTACGTGACCAAACCGTAAAATACTCCTGATTCCTAAGAACACCTTTTACTTATACACACTATACTGCGTTATTTAGATTAATAACCATAATAATTAAATCACAAGATACAACTACACATATTTATAATGACAATATTATATTATATGCTAATGTCCAAAACTAGTATCACTAGAATAAAATGTAAATTATTTATGAGATTGCCAACTCCCACCCTCTCAGCATTTTACCACAGGAAACCAGGGATGCATCAGGGAGCCGGCAGTCATTATGTGTAAAACAGACCGGGAAGGTCTGCTGCTGTAATTAAGAGTTAATAAACAATTAACCCGTATGTCGCCGGGCGAATGTTGTATATATTCCCCCCCCCCCATCGTCGGAGCCAAAATATATATATATAGTATTATTTTTGCTTAGATAAACTCAAAATTCTGTACAGCCAACAAATCTTGCTTATTTTGATTCACCTTAGCCTAGAAGTGGAGAAACTGGGTCAATTTTGGTGAGATATGCGTGCGAAAGTTTGGTAGAAAATCTGTAGAATTTCTTTCGCTCCTCACGCGGGGTGAACGAGAAGGATCCGTCGTATTTTTTCGGGGGAGCTTCGTTAGAATTTCAGAAAGTGAATGAATTTGACATTTATGATGTTTAAGTCAATGTACAGTGGCCTATATTAATCTGACACTTACGGAAAACGTATTTATAAATAGTTTTTGTGGAATTTTTGGCAAATATTTATCACTTTGTTATGTGGTAAATTTATTTTTCGGTATCTTTTTTTTTTATAATTTCATGGAGAATAGGTGATTGTGGTGTTTCTTGACACCACTAGGACCTGGTCGAGGATCACTTGCATTATCCTTCTTTCTTCTTCTTCCCCGCACACTAATCCCACTAGGCCCAGGTCGTTCTGGGGCATCGTCATCGGTAACGAACTCTTCGGTTCTTTCTCGAGAATCGTCCTTAGATGGCGTATAATCTTCATCAAGAACGTCATCGTCAAGCAATTCATATTGCCTCTCGTCCTCACTCTCAGTACTGGGAGATAGTGTATAATCACTGTCAGCAAACAGGATGCGTTGTATAGTTTCGTCACCACAACCTATGTACGGCATCTTCAGTCTCTGTATTCTATAGTAAAACTGTTGTCTGTGACTCACGCAGTGACCCAGGAACACTAGTGTTGCCATATCAATACAATGGAAAGTTCCCAGGCAGTAAGGCAGGGAGGAATACAAAGGGATGAAAAAGTACACAGACTTGTTTTGACCAGTCGACCCTGCATCATTATCCGTGGGTCGACCTTGGCCGATAGTGACCCTCGCTACCAAGTCACGGACTGTTCATGTGTTCCAGGGAGTTATTCATGACACCCCAACAGTGTTTGATGAACCCTAATGATACAAAGTTGCACCATCACCTTGCCCTGGACTGTATTTCAGAAGTTACAATGAAAAAAAAAAAAGTAAAATAGCTTGAAAAAATTGCTAGAAAACTATTACCAATAGTGGGCTACGTATGATAGACAGCCTTCTCCCTTCCAATACCTCTCACCAACCATTATCTGACGGCCAACATCACCAGACCTCCGTACCTCACCACATCCTGCGACCCTGACCAGACCTCGCGAGGAGGGTGCTGGTTGAAGGGCCAGGGGTGGATGGGGAGTCCATAGGTGGAGGGGTGGATAGTTCCTCCTCCACATCTTCCACGTCCTCGTCTTCGGTCTAGGACCCCTCCTGCTCCCCAGACCCCTCCTGACCACCATCCATCACACCATTATTGCCCGGCCACATTTTATATTACGCATTTATTACGAAAATTGGTAATGCGAAATTGTCAGTTCTATATTCTGAATACGTACTAAATATCACCTAACTGTCGAAGTACAACTTCACCTCCTCATACTTCCTTTCGTACACCAGAATCGCCTAAATTACATCCTAAAGGCCAATATTATACTCCAAGTTACCCCCCGACAAATTGCTGCCAGGGTTGCCAGTTTTGTCAAAAAAAAAAAAAAAAAAAAAAAAAAAAAAAAATGGATGGCTTTTATAGCCAATGGATAGGGCTCCTTAGAAATTACCACAGATTTGACCCTCAACGTAATGTATATTTTTGGCATTTTTTTTTAAATTGCTGCATACAACGTATGCCGCTGACGCTCAATCCATAAAACAATTGCGTCACACGACGCATGCCACTGACGCTGTAGGGGTTAAGTCACCAACTCTTTACTTTCACCCACCTAAAGAAGAGACATATTGGTGGCAGCGATGGGATATATGTCTCTTTTTTAGGTGGGTGAAAGTAAAGAGCTGAGGACCTCTTAATAGTCTATTAACTCTTAATTACAGCAGCAGACCTTCCCGGTCTACTTTCCATCTAAAAACTCCGGGCTTCCTCTAGTGCTGCCTATTTTCTTGTGGCAAAATGCTGACAGGTGTCATCTTGAGGAGTTGGCAATCTCACAAATAATTTACATTTTATTCTGGTGATACTAGTTTTGGACATTAGCATATATTATAATATTGTCATTATAAAGATGTGTAGTTGTTTCTTGCGATTTAATGATTATGGTTATTAACCTAAATTACGCAGTATAGCGCGTTTGAGTAAAAGGTGTTCTTAGGAATCAGGGGCATTTCAAGGTTTGGTCACGTGAAGGAAGAACTTAGGGTTGTGTGTATTTATGTTCGTATGTATATAATGGTATGATAACCATTGTGTACATGTTGTGATTACGTGCAGCACCGCACAAGTACTGTGTACTGTACATAGTTGTTATTGTATATATTATCTGTATTTTGTAAATAAGCATATACATGGGAACCAGGTACTGTGCTCGATCATTCGAGATTTTCCGCCTGGCTTAGCGTGCCTAAGGTATGCTTGCCGTTCCCAAAGCAGGCAGTCTTAGTTCTACATCCGAAATGGCGGCACGCTTGTATTTGTAGTGCTGTAAAATTACTAATTTATTTACTCAAGTGTTTCATTGGCCAGCACTATAAAATAAAATGGTGGCAGCAGCTCGAAAAAACATTTGATGCTGTGTGAACTTTGTGTAAAGTGATATGTACTATATATTTGATTTGAACATTCAGAAGTACTCCCAACGCAACTGTAAACTTTGTAGCCGGCCGGCATATTGCACTTGTATTTGTATTTTTTTCTCCCTTTCTAGTTTCTAGGGTTACAGGATTTAGTAACTTATAAGAAGTGATGGTGCTCAGGAATTGGCAAGGTCCACCACTTGATTTTATTGAGAGACGAATGCCTCGTTGTTCTTCGTGTTCTGGCTTCGTTTGAACTTTTGTTTATCGTCATCGTCTTCAGCATTGGTGGAACGCTTGCCTATGGTTGCTGTGTTTATGGCGATTACCTTGGAGACTGGATGAGGACTGATTACTGTTCATGCCTAGATTGAATGAAAAATTGGCTTGCGTGATTGCCGGTTTCGATACGTTGTCTCCGACTGGTTATTTTGAATTGTTTAACAATATTGTGTATTGTGTATTTTCATATATTTTCTTGCTGTAAGCATTCCTATAATCTTCTTTTGAGATTTAGTGAAAAAAGTATAAATTTCATATACTCAGCCAGGCGTATTGTCTTTGGTGGCCATGTTTGTTTCCTCCGTGACGTCATTTCTTGATGGTCACGTTTTCTTTGGTTGTTTATAAGAAAATTGGTGTTATTGTTTACTTTTTTTTTTATTCATTTTATGTATGTATGTATGTATGTATATATATATATATATATATATATATATATATATATTAGGTATTTCCTGTGTATTGGACATTGTTTTACGACCGTCAGCTTAGATGGATTCATCTTTCCTGTAAAGGGGCATGTGTTTATGTAAAGCGGTCGGAATACTTGATGTTAGTGTTACGAAGTGTTACCGAAATTCCAAGATATTGTTTAGCGATGTCTACTAAACATAAGCTGCTCTCCTTTATTAATACCCAAACACCACCTCAGACAAAGGCTCATACTTTCACGCTGTTACATCAGGATCCTTCTATTATTAATTTTTCTGGTAATGATCCCCTTTATAATGCCATTGCTGTTCTTCGCTAGTACAAAGATTGTATTGTCAGTACTAATGTTTCTATGGGGTCGGAGATTTTTTTTTTTTTTTTTTTTTTAAGGTCACACCTTGTGCCTAATTCTTTGGCTTCTGAGATGTTGTTTGCTTCGTGTCTTGACCCCAAGTCTTTAGGGTATAATTACAACCTCTCGGTCTAATTTCCTTATTTTTTTCTGATATCCCTTGTCACGTACCACAAAGTGTGACGTGATTTCTTTCGTCATGTGATGGTTATACGTGGTCGGCCATGCACGTCCAGTCACCCCCCCCCCTTACACACCTGGTCCAAGTTGACCCACACAAGGTCAGGTCCTTGATAATTACCTTGGGTCAAGACGGACGTAGTCGGTCTACATCGCTTCCCCATATTGTCAAAGGGGATGCGTATATTTAGTTTTCTTTCTGTGTAAACTTGTGGTTTTATTTGTGTACTTACCATATTGTGTCCAGCGGTTTTTAATATTTTTGTTGTGTTTGAGTGTCCAGATGTGCGCAGCGCGTACGATCCTGGACACCTTTAATATGGTAATATTGACCATCGTATGGCAACAAGCAATAGCCCGGCCAGGGCTTGGGTGAGGTATCTTGTTGATGTTGTCATACTAACGATTATTCATGTATGTACTTGTTATATTTTTGTTAGTATTAAGATCTATTTTATTGAGATGTATATTTGTATATGTTTTCTGTATGGGTTCCCTTGGAAAAGTGTAGTTAGGATTAGATTTCTGTGCCGTGTGCACATAGAATAGGGAAACTCTTCCTGTTCTGTCCCTTTCGGCATTCAGACCCATCTTGGGTCATCTCTGTCCTATAAAACCCGGAACCCTCTTGCTTCGAGAGCTTTTGTTCTATCTCATCGTCTCCGAGTGCAGATCGGCGGGTCTCCGAGGGAGACAGTCTCCCCCCCCCTCTTACCTAAGGATGTAAGACAGCCTAGGTCACATGTAAGTAGTGGAAATTTTCCTTGTTGGGTGCGGGCTTTTCCGAGTTCCAGTGAAATCGGTTTTTATTTGAGGTGAACCTGTCTATGTAGACTTTTGTTCATCTCTTTTTCTTTCCCCACCCTTTTTCATCTACTTACGTGATTTTATTATAAAAGGATTACAAAGGCGGAGCATGCCGACAGGAGACCTTTTGATCCATATCTAGGTCGGATAAAAAAAAAAAAATAATAATAATAATATTAATAATAAATTAAAACTATAATAATGTAAAAATAACAAATAAAATACATAAATAAAGGCATAGGTATAGTTGAATAACGAACAAACAGGTAAATAGTAAATGATTATAAATTGACATATAACTAATAATAAATGAAAATCAGACAGACAAATTATAACAAAACAAAAACAAATAATATAACATAAATTATAATCATTACAGCATCTTACTTAGGTATTTATCTAAATGATTCTTGAAGCTTCGAACTGAACTACATTGCACTACCTGTGCAGGAAGTTTATTCCATTCATTAACTACACGGTTGGCAAAGTTGTTTCTACCTACTTCCAAATTGAATCTATTTCCGGACAGTTTGAGACCATTGTTTCTTGTCTGATTTTCATTCAATGTGAAAATTTTGTCACTTTTGATGTTGTCAATTCCCTTTAAAATCTTAAAGACCTGTATCAAGTCACCTCTGAGTCTACGCTTTTTTAGGGAAAACAGATTCATGTGCTTAAGTCGATTTTCGTATGATTTATTTTTGATATTTGGAATCAGTTTTGTGGCTCGCCGTTGTACTTTTTCCAGTCTGTCAATGTCTTTAATGAGATTCGGTGACCATACGGAAACAGCATATTCCAAATGTGGACGAACTAACGATTTATATAGCTTGTTAATGAGTGATGGACTTTTGAAATCAAAAGATCGCGCAATCAATCCCAGAATCTTATTTGCTTTCTCAGAGGCTGAAATACACTGCTTGGATGATTTGAGGTCGTTACTGATAATTACGCCGAGATCTTTTTCACTATCCACTTTTGTTAACGAATTTCCAAATAACTTGTAATCGTACTTACTGTTATTTTTACCTATGTGCATTACCTTGCATTTACTTGTGTTAAATTTCATTAGCCACTTTTCAGACCATTGCTGTAATTGATCTAAATCTTCTTGAATATCTAATTGGTTTGAGTGATCATTTGCCACTCCGCACAGTTTTGTATCATCAGCAAATTTGGAAACAGTAGATTTTAGTCCATGGTCTATATCATTTATATATACTATGAATAGAAGTGGCCCAAGAACGGAACCCTGAGGAACTCCACTTGCAACACTTTTCCATCCAGAAGTATTTCCATTTAAAACAACTCTCTGTTTTCGACCTTTCAACCAATTACTAGTCCAACCTAATAGGCTACCACTTATTCCATGCAAAGCTAATTTAGTAAGTAGTCTTTCGTGTGGGACGGTATCAAAAGCTTTTGCAAAGTCTAGATATATTAAATCTATATTGTTTCTTTTGTCATAATTCGAGATAACTGTGTTGTAGAATTCTAGTAAGTTAGTCACGCAAGAACGTTTCCGTCTGAAACCATGCTGGCTATCATTTATCAAACGGTTACTTTCTAAATGATATTCGATATCATCTCTGATGATAGTTTCCATTATTTTTCCTACGATCGAAGTCAAACTTATAGGCCTATAGTTATTTGGTTTCTTTTTGTCACCTTTTTTGAATATGGGAGTAACGTTAGCTAGCTTCCATTCTCTTGGGACATCTCCGGATATGATGGATTTCTTGAAAATAATTTCTAATGGAACAACAATCTCATTTTTCATTTCCTTTAAGATTCTTGGATGCCAACCGTCAGGCCCTGGTGTTTTATTAACTTTGAGTTTGTCTATACACCTTTTAATTGTTTCTTTTGTTATATTTACCGTAGTGAGTAAGTTTACCCCAGACTTTTCACAGGTTTCAGTTTGGAATTCACTTTGAGGTGTTTCGTTTACGAATACCGAGCTAAAATAATTGTTTAAGATATTACACATTCCTTCATTTGAATATTCAAGTTGACCGTCAGCAGATAATAGTGGACCAATGTGATTCCTAACAACCTTTTTATCTCTAATGTAACTATAGAATTCTTTGGGATTCTCTTTGGATTTATCAGCGATGTTCATTTCGTATTGTCGTTTTCTTTTACTTATTGTCTTTTTTTAAATCTCTCTGTATTGATACATAACTTTCATAGTCATTAGATGCACCCGAGCACTTATATTTCTTATAAGCCTGTCTCTTTTTAGCAATACTTTTTTCAGTTTCTTTGTCGAGCCACTTTGGGCGAGCCTGATTTGGGGGACGTCTGTCCTTAAAAGGAATGTAAGTTTGAATCATCTTAGTGAGCGTATTTTGAAATATTTCCCACATCTGATCTACAGGTCTTTCGTTTAATTTTGCCTCCCAATCTGTAAGCTGAAGCTCCTGACGTAGTTCTATGAACTGAGCTTTACTGAAATCGGGTATTTTAGAAGCACAAGTATCTATTCTAAAATTGTTTAGGAGTTTGAATCTGACTAAATTGTGATCGCTATTTGCAACAGATTCACCGACTTCTACATCAGTTACCATGCTTTCGCGGCTAGTGATCAATAAATCGAGCAAGTTTCCATATCTTGTGGGCTCTTTTACATGCTGAATTAAGTAATTGTCACCAAGAAAATCAATCAAGCGACTACCTATATGGCCATGTTCAAGGGTCATCCAATCAATGTCAGTAAAATTGAAATCACCCATTATCAATAAATCCCGGTTGCAGAAACTAGACAGTTCTTGAAATAACAGTTTGTCGTCTGCTAATGATAATGTCTTTGGCCTATATATTACACCTATATTCATTTTTTGTCCATTTGTTAGGGTTAACTCAACCCACAAACTGTCATATGCATCCTGTTTCAATTTCTCTAAAACACAAGCATGAACATTGTTTTTAACGTACAATAGAACACCCCCACCTTTCTTGTGGTTTCTATCCTGATGAAAGTGTTTAAATCCCGCAATATTAAATTCAGCTTCGAACTCTGTACCATTTAACCATGTCTCAGTTATTCCTATCATATCGAGATTTTCGCTTTTGACATACGCCTGTATTTCTTGAAATTTGTTCCTAATACTACGAGCATTAAAGTACATAGTTTTAAGAAACTCGTGATTATTTCTTTTTGCCACATTTTGAGTTTCAATATCATGTCTTATATTATCATTTTGTTTTTTTATTTATGCCTTGCTCTATATTATTATTATTTGGTCCTTCATTGACATTCAATGCCTCATTAACATTTCTCCTATCAAAATTAAAATTTCCCCCATCGCGGACATCTGGTCGATTACGGTCATCCGATCTATTTTGTACATTTTGTCCCCCTACGTCACCGTGATTCACGCCGGCCTCCCATCGTTCAGTGACATTATGTCCGGCATCCCTTTCTAAAATTATATTTTGTCCTCCAGTGACATTATATCCTACCGTGATATTTTTTTCCTCCACTATAATTACATCCCATCGTGATCTTTTGTCTTCCACTGTCATTACATCCTATCTTGATATTTTGGCCTTCATTGACATTCTGTCCGGTATCCCTTCCTAAGATTATATTTTGTCCTTCACTAACATTATATCCTACCGTGATATTTTCTCCTCCATTATCATTACATCCTATCGTGATATTTTGTTCTCCACTATCATTATTTCCCATCGTGATCTTTTGTCCTCCACTGTCATTACATCCTATTGTGACATTTTGTCCTATGACATTACATCCTAATGTGTCATATCGTCCTCTAGCGACATTACATCCTATCATGATATTTTGGCCTTCATTGACATTCTGTCCGGTATCCCTTCCTAAAATTACATTTTGGCCTTCAATGACATTATATCCTACCGTGATATTTTCTCCTCCATTATCATTACATCCTATCGTGATATTTTGTTCTCCACTATCATTACTTCCCATCGTGATCTTTTGTCCTCCACTGTCATTACATCCCATTGTGACATTTTGGCCTATGACATTATATCCTAATGTGACATTTCGTCCTCTAGCGACATTAAATCCTAAAATTATATTTTGTCCTATACTGGTACATTGTTCTACATTAATGCTATACTCTACACTGTTTTCCCAAGTACATTCTATTTCCCCTTCCCTTTGGCCTTCTACCCTAAAAAAGGAGCTAGTTCATTACAAACTCCCACAATGAGGGTTGTAAGAACATCTTTGCCTCTGCGGGTAAGGTGGATCCCATCAGAAGCGTAAAGGTCATGGCGCCTAGAAAAGAGATACCAAGGATCAAGAAAGTGGTATCCCAATTGTGTGCACAACTGCGATATCCTATCATTGATCCCTATGGCTCTACTGTTCCAACACGAACCTGCGTAGATCCTCGGGAGGATCCCACAGACTACGTGACGGCTCCCACGTTCCTTCATCTCCTGAAGGAGGACCTTGTAATTCCGAACAAGCTCCTCTGATCTCACCCTACCTACAGCGTTACTTCCCGTATGAACAATCGTAACCGTGTTCTTCCGTCCTTGCTCCCTGATGGACCGGGTACAATCAACGATCCCACGGCCCGGTTGACATACAAGCTTGCAACGTCGCTTAGTCTTTCGCTGCAGGATGTCGTCATAGCCTCGAACCATGGAGTCCCCCACCACCAAGAACTCCTGGTTTTCAGCCACTTCATCCTCCAGTAGAGCAAAACGATTGACTAGAGCCAGCGGTTGCTCCACAGGGCACACGTCTACCGAACGCGGGCTCGACAAACGGGACCCCACGGAGCGCCACTCGCTCATGGCAGTGACAGTAGGTGAAGAAGTGGAACGCTCTTTGGGTTGTGGGGAGGGTTCACTCTTCTCACGGAGCGCACTCCTGAGAAGCCGAATTTCCTCCTCACACATCCTGAGACGGACCTTTAGGTTCACGCAACCTTCACAAGCCATTTCGCTCCCCCTTTAGCAATAAAAACGGCAAAGAGAAAATACAAATCAACAACAACAAAAACAAAGCGGTCTCTAATATACTAAATACGCGAAGCTTACTCTGCTAACCTTATACTATTTCTCCTACCTTTGGAGTACGGTAACAGAAAACTGTTTTGAAATTAAATAGAACCCTGCACTTTATATTATATCTGTAACTGTATAGCGCTATACGTATACAATTACAAAAACACAACACAATCACTTAACACTATTCGGAGATATAAAATTCACAGGTATTCGCTAGCTGGTGTCTGTGCAGAAAAACGAGGTCTCTAGCTGAGGTCACGAGCGGACTGAGCTGAGGTCACGAGCGGACTGAGCTGAGGTCACGAGCGGCTTTTTATTTTTAGTTCGGTCACCCTTTTCTTGGGAGATTGATTTAGGAGTGTCACCCGGGTCTTGTCCGTTTTCTGGCTCTCTTTATCTGTTGTTTTTCCTATTTCTAATCTATACGTATTATTTTCATGTGTACTAGTGTTTGTTTTACGTGAATTTGTTTTGAACTTTATTTCTATCAAGTTTTATTTCACCATTGTGATCAAACCTTGTTCTTAATCTATTGTTCATTATAGTAAACTTTTTTTGTTTGTAAGGAATTTGTGTTCATTGTTTATTTTTGTAAAATAAAACTTAAAAATCACCTCTCTTTGAAAGAACCTGGATACGACCGGGATAGGGGTTTGGGGGTTACTAGAAACCAATTCCCATTTAATTATCAAATATCTAAATATTCTCCTATCCCTTTTTGTCGATATATGACACCCTGTAGGCAATTCTTTTCATTGGTGTTTTAATCTGGCTGATGTTCTTGCATCCAAATTGGGCGATCTTGACTACAAAAGGGATTACAAAGGATTACAAAGGCGGAGTATGCCGACAGGAGACCTTTTGGTTCATAACAAGGTCGAATGCGGAAAAAATTATAATAATGATAAATGAATAAAATGAAAATAGATACAAATGATAGTAATATAACTAATAATAGATAGAATAAATAAATGCATAGGTATAGTAAAATAATAAACAAACAGGTAAATAGTAAATAATGATAAATTGACAGATGACTAATAATAAATCAAAATCAAGCAAATAGTAATAAACAAATGATATGATTTTTTTTTTTTATGGTAGTCATTACAGCATCTTGCTTAGATGTTTATCTAAATGAATCTTAAAGCTTCGAACTGAATTACATTGCATTAGCCACCTCCAAATCAAATCTATTTCCTGACAGTTTGAGACCATTATTTCTTGTCTGATTCTCATTCAGTGTGGAAATTTTGAAATTTTTGATGTTTTCACTTCCCTTTAGAATCTTAAAGACCTGTATCAAGTCATCTCTGAGTCTGCGCTTTTCAGGAAAAACAGATTCATATATTTTAGTCGAATTTTGTATGATTTATTTTTGCTATTTGGAATCAGCTTTGTGGCTCGCCGTTGTACTTTTTTCCAGTCTGTCAGTGTCTTTAATGAGATTCGGTGACCATATGGAAACAGCATATTCCAAATGTGGTCGAAGCCTTAGATTCTCTCTCCCATTCAGAGTGGGTTGATCATGGTATTATCTCTTTGGGTAGGTTCCACCTTATTTTGGAGTTTCTTTTATACATCATTCTCTTAGCGCCTTTTGAGAGGAGAGCTGTCTCTTCTCTCAGCTATAAGACAGATGAGACCCTACTGTCTTTTGCATCAAAGCTTTCATGTAAACCTAGGGAGGTGCATTCTGGTTCCTTGTGTATTAGCAGTATTCAACAGCAAACCAATGTTCCTAGTTTCCCTTCTCCACCCCAACAGTCTTCAGTGCCTATTCGCAGCTCCCCTTCCTCTACATTTAACCCTGCGTGTACGCACATGTACCTATTGTAATAAGTCAGGTCATTCGAGTGATTTTTGTTTTCGTCGTAAGCATCATGTACACAAGTCAAGACCGCCTGTCTGTAGGAATGTATTGGATGTTTCTTCTAATGTGACGGATGACCTCTTTAGAGTAGAGCCGCAGGATAACCTTAGCTACTGTCATATCCATGGTCATTGTAAACACTCGACTGATCAGTGTTTCAAGATTTTGCAGCTCATAGCTGAGACATCTCAGCCTAGACAATATCCGTCCCATTTTCACAAGCGCTCCTTTCATAACCCAAAGGTTTGACCAGTAATGTTAGGTCACAGATCATCCCCTTGGTGGCTGCTGAGTCTTCTCAGTTACTCACCTTCCAATTTCTTACAGAGAATACACCTATAACATGTATGTTGCGATGTAGTTTTCCATAGGTGTTGTTGCAATATGTGATTTATAGGTAATGGTTTGTGGCAACACGCCACTACTGCAGTGTCCCCTTAACGCATATAGAATTTTTGTAAAATAGAATCACTAATCTTGGTCAAATCATTATATGTGTACATGTCAATAAAATTATATATTGTAAATAATATTGCCACATACTAGGATGGCCCTTGTAAGATAAAAAGCATCTATATGTAACATTATTGTATAACTTGTACAAAGTAATAAAATATTGATTGTATATAATTTATGTCATGGCGGACGGGAAATTCAACAAGTCTAAAGAGATATGAAATTTAATTTAATCCTTCTCTTACGGACGATAACCTCTTACCATAATGTGGTAACTAACCACATCAGGTTACACCCATGCTTGCTGATATCTGACGGCTCAACCTAGGACCCCTCTGCGTCATGAGTCACCCAATTACTATTGGACTTACATGGAGATACCCATCTTTCCTGGAAGTTTTATTTGAACCAACTGAACTGTTTAGTAACATGACGTTAAAAAATAACACTTTTCTCTACAAGGTAATAATATTGTATGCTTGAATTACAATACATAAGTGGTATGATATAGTAGTCAAATCCAATTAGAGAGAAAACTGTATTGGTCAGTAACCAGGAAGTATTAAATAAAAAAAACTGTTGAACTTTTTCTTTTCAACCATACCTATTTATTCTCATCATATTTATTTGGTTTCTACACAATGATTGATAATAACAATGATAGTAATTTTGCCTCAAGTTTCCCTGACTGGAAGCCCGCAGTCCTGCAAAACTTGCCAACGGTCCCTGGGCCTTCCTATTGATCTTATTAGGAAGAGGAGCTATATTGTTTGCTTATTTAATTTATGTGTAACTATTCATATATTACTGGATTATTATCTATGTTGTATAGTTTTTTCTCTCTAAAGCTCTGGAATCCAAACGTATGAGCAACATTTTAATCGTAGTCATAAATTTCTTTCATTTTCTTCATCATGAACTCGGTAGAATTGAACTTTCCGTAGGATTTGTTCCCGCAAACTGTTTCGACCATTATTTGATCATCTGGTGCCACAAAGAAAGCCATAGACAATCGCCGCTGTTTTCTCATTTCATCATAAGGCAAAGTGACTCTGTGAAGCTGAGAAAGAAAAGGAAATTAATTTTCTGTATAAGTGAAGTGATAATGCACACATTCTTTCATTCCAGTTTATCAAATACGTGGTATTTTTCATACAATCACTTGTTACTTGCAAATCGAGGTAGCTAGGTAAATCCTCACTTCTTTCACTCCCATCACGGACATCCCTTTTACTCCCTCCCGTTCCATACATGTAAAACACCAAAGGGCCTTTCCTCTTTACAAAACGGTGTCTGAATCAAAGTGCCTACTTTATATATAAATAAGACCTATTTTATGAAAAGAATGAACGAAGAAAGACTAGCAATAACAGAGTGGAAAGCAGAAGTAGATGATGTGACTTTAAGAAGAAGACCGAGAGTGATGTAGATGGACGGAATGAAGGGAAGGGGGCTCTGGATGCTTTTTCGTGCAGGAGATATTGTAAAACTTGGGAGCGAATGGAGGGAGAGTGTGAGTGAATGAAAGGATGATGCAGCCCGAAGGAATGTTCTCTTCATTAACTTTATAAACTACCTTGAGGTTAAACCAGCTCCATCTGTTGGGCCTCGTTGTATTGTCCTTGACCCCAGAGGTGAGGTGAGGGACAAGTAAGGCCCCTCATCCACGACACGGGAGCAGAGTTGAATGCGATTTAACTGTGTATGATGTAGGTATGTACTTTAACTAGCCCACACACTTATAAGGCGAAGACATACATACATACGTACATACATACATACACATACATACATACACACACATACACACACACACACTCTCCCCCCATGAAATTTCTGACCTGAAAAAAGCTAACTTGGATCTTACAAACGAAATTAAAGAAATGAAAAGAGACATAAATGAACTGAAGAATGATAATGAAAAGAAGAAAACTAATGATAATAATAGCGAAAATCTAAAGCAGGAAGTGAACAACAAATTCCAAGAATTGACACAAAAGATCGAAGAAAACTTAGGTGGGGACAGTATCCAGGAAATTAAGAAGTGGAAAGAAAATATTGAAAATAAAGAAATTGCTTTCAAAGAAATAGTCAAGCAGCAAATGCAAGATAATGCAAAAGACACAATCATTCAAGTGATTAACGAAAAAGCAAATTGGGTCAGGGACACAGTAGATAGGAAGAAATGTATTGTGGTTTATGGGCTTAAAGAAAAACAAGGATTGGCGAGGTACATGAGAGAAAAAGAAGAAAAAGAGACAGCAGTAGAAATCCTTAATGAAATTCAGGGGGGAGATAGTGATTCAGGCACAGACTTAGAAGAGACTTACAGAATTGGTCGCTATACTAAGGATAGGAATCGACCTCTAAAGATAAAACTAAGGTCACAAGTGGTAGTAGAAGACATATTTGAAAAAGTAGGTAACTTGGCAAAGAGTGAAAAATACAATAAGATATGGATAAAAAGAGAAATGAGTACTGAGGAATTAGAAAAAGAAAGGGCGCTAAGAGAAGAAGCAAAGGAAAAAAACTTGAAAAGATCAGAGACAGAATGCAAAGAATTCCAGTTGAGAGTAATAGACTTGAGATTAAGACAATGGCGCTTCAAAACGAACAAAACAAGGGAAGAAGAAACCAGGGAGAAGGAAGAAAATTAAAAGTGGCCTATACCAACATTGACGGACTAATTTCGGGACTGAACGAACTCAATGATTATCTGTTAGAAGCAAAACCAGACATAATGGGAATTGTAGAGACTAAACTAAGAGGTGAAATACCATCCACTGTTATCGGACAAGGTTTATACAACTACTGGATAAAAAACAGGGACAAGAAACAGGGAGGGGGAATCATGTTCTTGGCCAAGAAAGACCTAAAGGTGACAAAAATTGCAGAGGGCAAAGGTAATGCTGAATTGATCATGATAAAAGTCGAAGGCAAGAATATGAAAAGTAGAAAGTTTGTGGTGACTTATGTGCCTCCAAAAACAAGCGCTTGGAAAGAAATTGAACATACAAAAATGCTAGATGACACAAGAAAATCACTCAATGAGATACTAATGGGTAAGGGTAATCTGGTAGTTATGGGGGACTTCAATTGCAAAGAAATTTGTTGGGACAGCATGACAGTGCAAGGAGGAGATGACTCGTGGGGCAATGTACTGCTAGATATGACCATGGAGTACACAATGACCCAATGGGTCCATGAAAACACAAGGTACAGAAATAATGAAGAGCCATCGAAACTAGACCTAATATTTACAACAGAGCCTGAAATAGTGCATAAAGTCCAGTATGAGACACCAATTGGAAAGAGTGACCATGTACTCATCGAAACTATACTAAAGGAAGAAATAGACATAGAGAGGAACGAAAAGCATAGGAAAGGAAGACTGAGGTACAACAAAACAGACTTTACAAAACTAAAGACATTCTTCCGGAATGCAAACTGGGAAATATTTTACAGGGAAGAAACAGCAGTGGAAGAGAAATGGAATATATTGATGGAAAACTACAATGAAGGGGTAAACAGGCATGTACCAAGACAAAAGCGAGAGAGAGAGTACATTAAATGTTGGTTCAACAAAAGATGCAGTGAGGCAAAAGACAGAAGGGACAAAGCTTGGAAAAAGTGGAGAAAAGACAAAAAACAAAGCAAATGGCAAATTTATGTTAACTATAGAAATGAGTATGTTAATGTGAGAAGAGAGGAGAAAAGGAACCATGAGAAGGATATTATAGACAAATGCAAAGAGCAACCCAAACTATTCTATCGGTATGTGAATGGTAAACTTAAAAACAAACAGGAATTGGTGAAACTATGCCAAGGAAACATAGAATACACAGAAGATTTAGAGATGGCCGAAGTCATGAACAATCACTTTAAATCTGTTTTCACCAGAGAGAAAATACCGAATTGTGACATAGACAAAAACAAGAAATCTCCCCTCATGAATGAGTTTACAGCATCACTAAAGGAAATATCAGAACATTTATCAAGGCTGGATGTCAGAAAATCACATGGCCCGGACGGTATTGCAAATTGGATTCTAAAGGAGTGCAAAGAAGAACTAACAGACAAAATACACATCTTAATAAACAGCCCACTCAAAGAAGGAAAGATACCCGAGGACTGGAAAAACGCTAACATTGTACCAATACACAAAGGAGGAAACAAAGAAGAACCCACCAACTATAGGCCAGTATCACTAACAAGCACCATTGCCAAAATTTGTGAGAAAATAATCAAGAATAGATGGGTAAAACATCTGGAAGACAATGACATATTAAACCCAAGACAATTCGGATTCAGACAAGGAAGATCATGCTCCACAAACTTAATATGCTTTTACTCAAGACTAATAGACATAGTGCAAGAAAGAAATGGATGGGCTGATTGTGCATTCCTAGACTTGCAAAAAGCCTTTGACAAAGTACCACACAGAAAACTACTAAAAAAACTGGAACACATAGGAGGAATACAGGGAAACCTACTAAAATGGATAGAGGACTTTCTGACTGGTAGAAAGATGAGAGTAGTGCTCAGAGAAAAATATTCAGACTGGAAAGAGGTGATCAGTGGAGTACCGCAAGGATCTGTGCTGGCACCAATAATGTTTGCTATCTATATGAATGACATGGATGAGGACGTGAACTGCTACATGAGCTTCTTTGCCGATGACGCCAAACTGCTAAGGAAAATAGAAACTGATGAGGACTGTGAAGCACTGCAAGAAGACCTAAATAGGGTATGGAACTGGAGTCAGAAATGGGAAGTGGACTTTAATACGAAGAAGTGTAGCATAATGGAGTTTGGAAAAAGCAAAAACAGAATATCAGGAAAATATACAATTGGAACCAAAGAAGTAAAGAAAGTAGGATCCGAAAAAGATTTGGGAGTAATTATCACGAACGACTTGTCCTATGATATACAGATTAACAAAATTGTCGGGGAGACTTACAACTTGCTAAGATCATTAAAAGTGGCGTTTACATACTTGGACGAAGACATGATGAAAAAAATATTGGTTACATTGATAAGGCCTAGATTAGAGTATGCAGCGACATTGTGGTCCCCCAGTACCAAAAAGAATATAAAGAAAATAGAAAGAATCCAAAGAGCAGCTACAAAAATGGCACCTGCACTTGCAAACCTATCATACGAAGAGAGATTGGCTAAACTGGAGTTACCGACACTGGAGCAAAGAAGAGAGAGAGGTGACCTATTGACCATCTACAGAATCATGAAAGGCACAGAGGTACTCGATAGTGAGAACTTACTTAACTGGGACAAAAGAAACACAAGAGGACATGGAAAGAAAATAAAAAAACATAGCTATAGAAGAGAACTGAAGAAAAACAGTTTTCCTCATAGAGTTTTGGACACTTGGAACAAACTGGACAATGAAATAGTATGCGCAAAAACCATTCATGAGTTTAAAAACAAACTAGACACTGCAAGATACAAAGGCGGGACAACACGAGCATAGCTCCCCTTCCCGCAAAATACAACTAGGTAAATACAACTAGGTAAAATACATACAAACATACATGCATACATACATGCATACATACATGCATACATACATGCATACATACATTCATACATACATACATACACACACACATACATACGTACATGCATGCTTACATACATACATACATACATTCATACATAAACAAACATCCACACACACACACACACACACACACACACACACACACACACACACACACACACACACACACACACACACACACACACACACACACACACACACGCACACACACACACACTCACACACACACACACACACATATATATATATGTGCATATATATAGAAAGAGAGAGAGAGAGAAAGTCTAAATTCAAATGAAAAAATACCTACCTACCAATGCGATGCCTCTTCACTAAAGGTAGTATTATCTTTCCACCCTGTATGCCACAATATACAAATATCTATCATTACAACACTATAAGTAGACCATAAGTAACCTGATGATTAATCTAACAAGCTCTCTCTGCCTAATTCCCTGAAATTTATTAACCAAGTTAATCTCCCCATAGCCTCACCGTGGCAGTCCACTTGTCCCCAGTCCAGCGCTGTAGCAAGTCACCAATGTTTACGAGAACCGTTCCCGGAATGGGTCGAGCATCCACCCACTGTCCTTCTCGGTTCTTCACCTGTAAATGAAAAATCCCGTGGTATCATGAACATCTCACACATTACAATATTCAATAACCATAAATATATCTATCTATATATCAAAAGCTTCCCCCTCCCCTTACAAGGGAGGTAGCCAAGTCAAAAGGCACATCCATTCCAGTCCCATCCACCATCCTTTCCTCCCTCTCATCTAGTTCTTCGTGGATGACGGGTCATTCCTTTATCCCGCTTACTGCCCTGGGTCAGAAGCAAGGCAGAAAGGCACAGTACATCTACAGCAATGCCGCTTCACTCAATTGGCTATCTCACCTCTCCGTTACCTCATGTGTATAAAGAGAAGATGGGGAGAAATCCCTTTGAGTTGCGTCAAAATATCATTCACACATAACCACTTCCTACTTTCTCCCATCGCCCGATCCCTACCTTCCTTTCATCATAGTATTGTCTATACACACCATTTCCACTTACTCCTACCTCCTGTCTTTTCCCTTCTTTTCTCAACAGACATTCCACTCTTGTTTAAAGCCCCTTTTACCACATCTATCCATCTCATCCCAGGTTGTTCCCTCAAGTTCACTTCCTCCACCTTTACCTTCCACACCTCTTTCATCACTCATTCTTTCCACGTGTCCAAACCATTCCAATACTCTTTCATCAACCCCTATCATACCTCTCAGATATTTCATCCCAAACACCTTTAAACGCTTCCTCTCTGCCGTTTAGATTCAAAGTCTTCGCTCCATATAGTGCCGTCAGCACAATCACCCCTTCATACAATTTCCTCTTTGAATCCATTCCCACGTGCCTATTTTTCATGACACTTTTTAATCCCCCAAGGTATTTACTTGCTTCTCTCAATCTACAACTTACCTACACCTCCATTAATTTTCCTGCTATATGCAACCCCGAATACCTAAAACTAAACACTTTCTCCAGCCTCTCTTCTTTAAGACACTTCAAACTTGTTGCCATCCTCTCCCCTTGTACATCTCATCACCTCACTTCTACCCACATTCACCTTCAACTTTCTCCTATCGCATACCTTCCCAAACCCTGACACAATCGCAGTTTCGTCAGCAAACAACAATTGACTAACCTCCCACTTTTTTGCATTTTCTGCAACCATCTCCAATCTCCTGCCGATTACCCTCGCCTTTACCTTCCGCACCATCCCATCTACATACACATTGAACAGCCAAGGCGACATGATACATCCTTGACGCAGCCCCATCCATACCTTAAACCACTCGCTTTCTTCATTTCCAATTCTAAGGTAGGCTCTACTACTCTCGTAAAAACTCTTGACTACCCTTAACAGCTTTTTCCCTATCCCATATATCTGCAAAACCTTCCACAGTGCCTTCCTGTCTACCCTATCATAAGCCTTTTCCAAATTCATAAAAGACCAAAACATCTTTACTTTTTGCTAAATCTTTCTCATATATTTATCTTACTACAAAAATCTGATCCACTTAACACATACCTTTCCTAAACCCACATTGTTCCTCATCAATTATTCCCTCTGTTCCTCTCCCAATCATATAAATTAAAACTCTCCCATAAGCCTTCCCAACTACACTCAGTGAACTGATCCCTCTGAAAATACTACAATCACATTTGTCCCCTTTTCTCTTGTAAAGCGGAACTATAAGGCAATCTCCCAGGTCCCCGACATTCTACTCTCCCTTAGTCAGTCCACTATTACTGTACCTCACTTTTCCCGACACTCAGGATGACCACCATCCATCCAAGTTGCCTTACCTACTCCCATCATTTTCAAAACTACTTGCACCTCATCTCTTCCTACTTCTCCCCCATTTTCTACTCCCACCATTAGTCATTTCCTTAGGGCCTCCCACTGCTACCACCACTCTCTCCCTATCCAGGGGACAGAGGCGAAAATGGAAATATATATTTATACATAACAAAAAATAATATTCAAAGCGTGATGGGCATCAATATAGATACCTTGATTCACAATTTTCATTGGAAAATAAGGTATTTAGGAATGTGAAGCCGAAACGATTCTACATTGTGTTTATACTTTAATCTCTGAAATTATGCCACTCGTTGATCCTTCCAATTCTCTCTCTTTGTATGTACACCTCTTATATCCAGATTTCTTCTCCTCATCTCCAATCATGATTGTATTTAGATTACCACTTTCTACCTTTCCATAATCATTATCATATTTATTCATTCCATTCACTTCTGCACTCACTACCCTCTTTTACTTTTCTCTTGTATCTTTCCCACCACGATGTTCAGTTCTGTAATATCTCAGTGCTTATTCTCTCCCCTTCATGCGTTTCTTTGAACAAACTTGGCCCCTTCTTTTTTACCTCACCATCTCTATTTTTTTTATCCGAAAGCTTTCAAATCATGTACTCTCTGTACTATTACCCTATCTCCTTTTTTTAATCACACAAGTTATTTCAGAACCCTCCCCCTCTTCCCCCTTTTCACATATTTCGCATAGCTTGTTTAACTAAAACAAGAAATTCATGCCATATTCTCTCCTAATTTCTTCTACCTTCTTCACTTCTATATTCTTCTAAATTGTTGCGATGCGTGTTCGCGGCACAGCCTCTTCTGTCACTATCACCGTTGTAACCGTATATTTCACTAACCTATGTGCCCATACTATATGTCACACGCATAACACGTGATCCATAGACCTCCAACAGGATGTCGACAGCCACTAGCGCCTTTTAACTCACGCTTAGCCTAAACAATACCACACATTTTTGCTGACTTGTACAATCCCCAAATCACACCAAACGACTTAAGTGTGACGCCACAATCGCGCGACCCTACCAATATGCCACAAGTCTCCTACAAAACATATCATTAACCATTCCTATGTATTTACCCAACTACATAATCATAACTATAAGCCATACACCACGTCAAGAGACATTCACTAATACTAATTAGATCCATTGTACTACAACTAACTCATAAATATCATTGCAGAAAGAGATAATGTAAACATTAATAGGCAACCTCACGCTGAAATGAAGATGAATGCATTTGTATTTCCAAATGTCGGCGACTGTGTCACCATAGTGAGACACTCCCAGTGGTTGATTATGTCCCCAGATTAAGGACCTTTGAACCTAACGAGGGTTCTTACTAAGAGGATCCATGTCCCCCGGTTTGTACCTAATATTACCGCTCCACAAAAATAAAACCATGAAAAACTGTCCTCGCAGGCTTTAATATTCCAACACCAGAGAACGTGTAGACATGAAAGGAAGAAACAATCTTCCAATAGCTACATTAGGTGACCAGCGGCGGTCCTCGCCACCTTCGAAGATATCCGCTCGTCCACGACTAGTAACGCCTACCAACCCAACTTATTCTTCGTCCAGAGCAGCCAGCTACCCTATATTTACCAAGTTTCCGAAGCGAAAGTGCCAACATGGATAGAAACGCCGCAACACTACGGACCAAGTTTCCAACACTCATAATAGCATTTTCGTCACCACTTTCTGTTAGTACCTTGAACCATTAAGTTCATATTTCAAGGTCCCATATATATATATATA
>NC_134810.1:33426890-33451890 GCF_046742065.1 Oratosquilla oratoria
GAAGATGCTGTGATGATTGCCATTTATTTTATAATATTTGTTTATTTGTTTGTTATTATTTGTCTGTTTATTATTTGCTTTATTTTCATTTACTATTACTTATCTGTCAATTTATTATTATTTACTATTTACCTGCTTGTTTATTATTTAACTATATCCTATGCATTTATTTTATTTTATTCATTAATCTATTTACTTATTTATCTTTATTAAAGCCTTTTCCAAATCCATAAAAGCCCCAAAACACCTTTTCCTTTTCCTATAGCTTTCTCACATATCTATCTTACCACAAAAATCTGATCTACACAACCCCTACCTGTCCTAAGACCATACCGTTCCTCACCAATTACTCCCTCTGATCCTCTCCTAATCCTCTCAATCAAGACCCTCCCATAAGCCTTCCCAACTACACTCAACGTGCTGATCCCTCTGAAAATACTACACTCACACTTGTCCCCCTTTCCCTTGTAAAGCGGAACGATACAGGCACTCATCCAGTCCTCCGGCACTCTACCCTCTCTTAAACAAACATTAAATAACCTCACCAGCCAGTCCACCATAACTGTACCTCCTTTCTTCAGACATTTTGCATGGCATCCCATCCAACCCAGGTGCCTTACCTGCTCTCATCATCTTAACAGCTGCTTTCACCTCATCTTTCCCTATTTCTCCTCCATTTTCCTCACTCATCACTCTCATTTTCTTAGCGCTTCCCACTGCAACTACCTTTCCCTCCCTATCTCCTTCACATTTAGCAACTCCCTAAAATACTCTGCCCACCTTCCTCTCACTGCCTTCTCTTCCATTATCGTCTCTCCATCTGCACCTTTTACTTTTTCTTCTCTACTTAATTCACTTCGTCTTCCTCTTTTAATTTATCTCCAAAACATCTTTTTTATTACTTTCAATTTTTTTTTTGTCATACTCTTTCCACATTTCACATCTGCTCTCCTCTTTGTTTCCTTTATCTTATGGTTAACTTCCCTTCTCTTTACTTTGTATCTCTCATACGATTCCCTCGCCCTAATTTGTAGCCAATCTATGAAGGCCTGCTTCTTCTCTTCTACATCCTTCTTTGCTTCCTCATCCCACCACTCACTACCTTTCCTTCTATTTCCTGCCACCCTCCTTGTTCCACACACCATCTTTGCACACCTTAGGACTCCCTCCTTGAACCATCCCCATTCCTCCTCCATTCCTAGGTCTACTCTATCCTTCACTCCCTCCTACTCCCCTCTCAGCTTCTTCTTATACTCCTTCTCCTTGTCTTTCTCATTTAAGCAGTTTACTCTAAGTACCTCCTTATCTTCTGCCCTTTTTCTCTTTCTCCACCTATTCTCCACTCTCAATTTACCTTCCACCAGAAAATGATCTGATATTCCCCCACTCTCTCCCCTTAGAACATGTACATCCTTAACTCTTCCTACCATACTCCTGACCACCACTATATAGTCCACTAACGCTCTATCTACCACCCTTCCATCCACCACCCTCCCCCATGTGTAATTATGCTTGACTTTCTTCCTAAACACTGTATTTGCTATCATCAACTCTCTTTATAGACACATCTCCACCATCAACTCTCCACTACGATTTTTACCTGGAACTCCATACTTCCCAATCACTCCGTCTATTGGTTCGTTTCCTACCCTAGCATTTAGGTCTCCCAATACAACTACATTGACATTTCTCCCTAATCCCTCTATGCACTCATTTAGATCCACCCAAAAAGCCTCCCTTTCCTCTACGCTCTTCTCACTACCAGGCCCATACGCACTTACAGCAACCCACATCTCCCTTCCCAGCTTCACCTTCATCCACATCAACCTTGATGAAACTTCCTTCCACTCCACTACACGCTTACCTATCTCTTCACTTACTAATATAGCCACCCCTTCTCTCCCTCGTCCTCTTTTCACTCCTGAGAACCTCCCAGCTACGCTCCCAAACTAACACTCGCCCCTCCCTTTCATTTTAGTTTCACTCAAAGCCAGTAAATCCATCTTTCTTCCCACAAACATACTGCCTATCTCTTCCCTTTTACTCTCATCTGTACCACATCTACGCACATTAAAAGACCCAAACCTTAGAGTACTGGTTGGAAAACTCGCAGACCTTCTCATGCCTTTACCTTTTTTTTAGGAATGTCCCCTTTTGGGGCTAAAGGTAGTAGGACTCCTAGTTCCATCCCCCGTCCCGTTTTTTGTCGTTCTTTACGACTCAAATGGGAAGACTTGGTGGTAGCATTCTTTTCCCCCACCACAGGGTAGGTAGGCGAAAAAAGGAAATGAATATTCAGAGAATTGGTACAGGACAGTAACAAGGGGTTGGGGACAGCATAACGGAGGGACAGTCATAGTATAAAAGTGTCATAATTTCTCTATGAACAGAGTTTTCCTCTATCACAGACAAATTGATGTGTGACTCTGGTCCATAGGGGCGCCCCATATAGACCTTGAAGTATCAATTACATGCTACTTTGCCACAATAACATGCAGCTAATACTCCAGGCGGGGTATTGGGTGCATGTTATTGGGGTAGACAGGAAGACACTGTGGGAGGAAAACTGTTAAGAGCAGTCAAGAGTTTTTACGAGAGTAGTAGTGCTTGTGTTAGGATTAGAAATGGAGAGAGTGAATGGTTTGAGGTAAAGGTGGGACTTCGTCAGGGATGTATTATGTCGCCCTGGCTGTTCAATCTATACATGGATGGGGTGGTGCGAGAGGTGAATTCAAGGGTGGTGGGTCAGGGGTTGGAGATAGTTAAAGAAAATGGAGAAAAGTAGGAAATAACCAAGTTGTTGTTTGCTGACGACACTGCGTTGTAGCAGGATCAGAGGAGGGATTAAGGAGATTAGTGACAGAATTTGAGGTGTGTGAAAGAAGGAAGCTGAAGATAAATGTGGGCAAAAGTAAGGTGATGAGATGTACAAGGGGAGAGAGTGGCATCAGACTGGAAGTGAATATTAAGGGAGAGAGACTGGAGGAAGTGGATAGTTTTAGATACTTGGGTGCAAATGTGGCAGGAAAGGGAGGAGTGGGGGTGGAGGTAGTATGTAGATTGAAAGAAGCGAGTAAATGTTTTGGTGGATTAAAAAGTGTAATGAGAAATAGACATCTGGGCATTGGTGCTAAGAAGAGGTTACAAGAAGGAGTGCTTGTGCCGACAGCACTGTACGGGGCAGAAACATGGAACATAAGAGAGGAAGAGAGGAGGAGTTTGAATGTGTTTAAAATGAAATGTCTGAGAAGTATGATAGGGGTTACTAGGCTAGATAGGGTGAGAAATGAGGTGAGGAGGAGAACAGGGGTGGAAAGGGAGCAGGGAGATAGGGTTGATGAAAGAGTATTAGGATGGTTTTGACACATGTAAAGAATAAGTGAAGAAAGATCAGTAAATGAGGTGTGGAAAGAAGGAATATGAGGGGGCGTCCTAGGATGAGATGGATGGATGGGGTAAAATGGGCATTACGAAAGAGAGGAATGTCTGTTGAGGAAGGACGGGAGAGGACAGAAGATAGGGGTGAATGGAGAAGGGTTGTGTATGGATGATGCTGTTATGCATGAGGGGGTGGGGGATGGAGAGTGAGGGAGTATGTATGAGAAATAAATTTATGAAGCGACATTGCTGTGGATGTGCTGTGTCTTGCGACACTGCTTCTGACCCAGGGCAGTGGACAGGATACAGGGATGACCCGTCATCCAGAAGGTGCCAAGATGAGAAGGAGGGAGGAGGGTGGAGAGGTGGGAGTGGTTTCTATGCCTTTTTCTTTTTGGCTACCCCCCTCCCGTGTAAAGGGGAAAAAGTCTTTGGTATATGTATGTATGTATCATTATTATAATTTTTTCGCATCCGACCTACTTATGGAACAAAAGGTCTCCTGTCGGCATGCTCCCCCTTTTTAATCCTTTGTATACTGTATCCAACATGAGATCCATAAAATGTCACACTATCATACTTAATTCAACACGATGTCATTTTCCAATTGTAACAGCAGGACCTAACAACACCAGGTTTAGTACACAGGCTATGCCATGCAAAGAATTCTAAGTTGAATATGGTCATCGGAAAGTAAGAGATAGGACCTCACGAGTGTAGCTCGTTTCCTGTATACTACAACGTGGTAAATACAATTAGATACACTAATACAAAGAATAATGTTGTATGATAACGTAGAATAATTGAGTGTACATGGGTAATTTTTCGATTTTTACTTTTGAAAATGTATTCAAAATTATCAGTGCTTTTACCTTTACTTAAGTATTATTTTCCATTATTTTTTATCTATTGGAAGGAAAAAATGGAAATCTACTCGTTCCATCTCAAAGTCGGGAATCGTTATTAACCCTATGTAGAACAACGCAAGGTCAGAAGCAGACCGATCACAAGTGCTTATTCATGTTTGGACTAATTACGTGCGCCCTTACATGTTGCTCAGGCAATTCAGTAGTACCTCACAACGTGCACAAAACACCGTCTGTGGGCGTTTAACTCGCTGAGCAAGGTCATCTCTGCTAAGCAGTGATGGTTGAGTAGTCATGAATTTGGGAATCAGTTACTGATCAAATATAGTCAAAATATATTATATATGCTTAATTCCTATGTGTCTTTTAGTTATGTAGTACCAAATAATTAACTAGTTTATGGTTTCTATAAAATTACTGAGACGAATAGTTCAGGAACAAGGTACTTTTCTTTTTTTACTTCTACTTCAGCATACTTAATTTTGGTTACCTCCTTTTGTACCTCAAGTAATATTTTGTCACTATAACAATAGTTTTACTAAATTGTAAATCAATAAACAAATATATCACACAGTACATTATTGGAAAGTAATACAGGCATCTCGCTTAGACGATCTTGACTCTTCCATTACCGCCGAATCATGTAACAAATTTGAAACATACAAAACGTTGCTCTGTCTAATTTCAAATCATTAAAGGCTATCGCTTTTGTGCAATAGAACGTAATCCTTAGATTCCTTCAAGTGAATCCACGTTTCTGAAGTCAATATGAAACAAACTATACTGGGTTATGTTACTGTATACACAGTTACGCTTCTAACATAATAAGAGTGAACTTACTGATGGGTCCGACGTCAACTACAGGGATGATACCGGAATCACCTCCGTCGGCCATGGTTGTCAGCACACATGTGGTCACATGATAAAGAAATGAGGCTCAGTGCTGCCATTCGTCTGCATTCCTGACAATTTGAGACCCTTATTTATTGTCTGATTCGCATTCAGTGTGAAATTTTTGTAACTTTTGATGTTGCCAATTCCTTTAGGGGGCCGTCCCGATGAATTTCCGTCAAAAAATCGAAATATTCGAGAAAAAAACACCCCTGTCATCTAGTGGCCTTTGGCAATTCAGTCCTGAAATATTTCAGCGAAATACCAAAAAATAAAGGAGTTGTGGCTATTTTTCTGCCCCCCACCCCACTTTTTAGTACACCTTCGCTGCACAAATGTTCGATAAAGTTATTTCATCGCAATAAAAATGGCACAAATGCGTAGACTACTTGGAAACACATCCTAGACTGCAATCTGTTCACTCGGTACGTAAGCTGAGCGAATCATTGTGGAGAGAAATCGAATTGTCGTTCCTTGGAGATAGATAGATATATAGAAGTTTTATTTACTTTTATTTGAAGCTATAATCATTTCAAGAATGCCTAAACATTCGAAGAAGAAGCGTGTGTTTCATGAAAGCTAAGAAACTGAATCAAATCATCGAGACACTGGAGACGACTCATAGCAGTGACCTTGAATAGTGCTGCTGATGCGCCAGCCCGGGACGCGCGAAGCCGAGCGCGTTTTAACCCCTTCACCGCCCTCCGTATCCTCGTTTCCAATGACCTCACCGCAACCATCGAGCAGGCGTTACGTACATCACGAGACTACAAATGACGCTCCGAGTGCTTTTTTTTTCATCACAAGAGCGACTGTCATTGATCATAAGTTTGGAAGAACACATAATCTTCTTTCTCACTTGGTTAGAGTCAATTCCATCATTACAAAAGCACTTGAACAAGACAAAAACATTGATTCATTGCCAAATAAAGTCTATCTATGTAATTATCAATCTATCTAACTATTTATCAGTTCCGATTTCAAGTAAGCGATTTCAAGTAAGCTTTCTAGTAAGCGAACATGGAGACAATGAGAGACGTCACTTCCTGAAACCCTCGCCTTCTGACCTCCTGATACCTCGTAAAACGGGGGATCAGGTACCAGCTACACTTTAAAATACCATGTGAATGACATAGAATGCATGAAGATTGGCGCAGAGAAAAAAATCGAAATGAAAAATACAAAAAAATGCAATGAAATGTATTTTGAACTTCAAAGCTCAATATCTCAAAACTACCTTTTTCTCTACATTTTTTCTATCTCCTCCGTAACTACTCGGGCGATTTTAATGGGGTTTGGATCATTTGAAAGCTGAATAAATTTGCAAACTTTTTATTGTTTTTTTTATAGAAGTTGATATATTGTATTTTGAAAAAAAATATGACACGTTTCAAAAACAAAATTCTTTCTCCTAAACTAAGAGGAAATTCCAAAAACGCCACAATGATTTTTTAGGTATTGCTATAGAGCATTTGTGTGATTTTTTCAGCATGCTCAGTCAATGGATAAGCGAGGAGATACAACTTTTGTAATTGGTCAAAAAACGGTTTTTTATTAATAACTTCATTGTTTTTTAACCAAATGATATAAAAATTGGTGGTGAACATCTCAGTATATGTATATATAACATATTAAAAATTTGCGAAATTCCGATCATAATTGACGAAGTTCGTTTTCGAGCGGGACGGCCCCCAGAATCATAGAGACCTGTATCAAATCTTCAATGAGATTCGGTGACCATACGGATACAGCATATTCCAAATGTGGTCGAGTTAACGATTTATATATTTTATCAATGATAGATATCAAAGATGAGATGAAATGTCTTAGAAGTATGGTAGGGGTCACTAGGTTGGATAGAGTGAGAAACGAGGGGGTGAGGAGGAGAGCGGGAGTGGAAGAGGAGATGGCAGATAGGGCTGATGAAAGAGTATTGGGATGGTTTGGACACAGGGAAAAATGGGTGATGAAAGATTAGTAAAAGAGGAGTGGAAGGCAGAGGTGGAGGGAGTCAACTTGAGGGGACGACCGAAGATGAGATGGAGTGAAGGGAGCGTTGAGCAAAAGAGGATGATTGTTGAGCAAGGAAGGGAGAAGGCAGGAGATAGGGGTGAGTGAAGAATGACTGTGTATGGATGATGCTGTTATACAAGGAAGGGAGGGATAGGGGTGTATAGGGTGCTTATGTGTAAATGATATTTTGACGCAGCTCGAAGGGATTTCTCTCTGTCTTCTCTTTTTCTGCAAGAGGGGACGGAGAGGGGGTGGGTTGCCGATCAAGTAAAACGGCCTTGCTGTGGATGTACTGTGTCTTGCTGCAGTGCGTTTGACCTAAGGCATTTGGCGGATGTAGGGATGACCCGTCATTCAACAGAACCTGAGATGGGAGGGGTTGAACGGGTGGTGGAGAGGAGTGAAATGGGTGGGAATAGGTACGTGCCTTTCACTTAGCTACCTCCCTTATAAGGGGAAAAGAGCTCTTGGTATATAAATAGATGATGAAAGATGGACTTTTAAAACCAAAAGATTGCGCAATCAGTCTTGCTTTCTGAGGCGGAAATATACTGCATAAATGATTTGAGGTCATTACTGATAATTAAGCCGAAATCCTTCTCAGTATCCACTTTTGTTAATGAATATCTAAATAACTTGTAATCATACTTAATGTTAGTTTTACCTATTTGCATAACCTTACATTTACTTGTGTTAAATTTAATTTGCCACTTTTCAGACCATTGCTGTAGTTTACCTAAATCTTCTTGAATATCCAATCACGGAACTGCGTAATGTCGGGGATAAGTTAACAAGATCACAAATAACTCATTTGTTTCAACCAGTTGAATACAGTGTATTTGTCAAAAGAAAAGCGAGAGTAGGCCTACAGTTCATCAAAATGTACATTTTTAAATAATTTTATCTGGCTCAACAGGAACACAACCATCATATTCATTCACCATTTATTAATGAGGGGTAGTCAAAACAAATTTAAAATTATGTATCTATTATATTCAGCGATAAAGGAGGCAAACAAACAGAATACAACTAATCACAATTGTTAAATAGTATTAAATGTCTTATTAGTAATTAATACATCTCCTGTCCAATAGTATGATAGTGTGCCTATTCACCTATTGAATCCTGGGGAAGGTTGTTTCCCAAGGATAAATTCTGATACTAACATAAAATATTCATTATACATATTTCGTAAAGCATATAACTACTTTATAAATTATATCATTGTTTAGATACACCTGTAACAAATGTAATTACACGTAAACTGTCGATTCGCATTTGCCCTTTCAAACTCCCCGCGTTCTGTTCACTTGAAAACATAAGCCTCCAGAGTAACCTTGATGCGGACGGAAGAACATCGCAGTTGACGTCGTGTTGCTTTGTTAACCCATGCCTCGCCGCAGGCCTCAGGAAAATTAACCTCTACAATACTTATAACCGCAGGTATTGATGATGCTACCGTGAAACAAGTAACCTATGTAAGCCTTCTACATAAGAGATACATTTCCGCAGAAATCCTTAGCAACGAACAATGCGACACGAACTACAATCACGCGACTCATCTCCCGGGCAATGAACCTGCACCCACAAGGTCGTATCCGGGAGAGATTACCTAAAGTGTACGAAGTCAAGGTACACTCCAATCATGCAATCTCCGTTGATAAATCTGACGAAATGTACAACGTTCATACTGGTATCTAGTGATGATAACACATGAAAAAGTAACGTTTACATTGTATATATTAAGTGATAACTTGTGGTAGTTAGATTAATCTAAATTTTTTAAAAGTTATAAGAATATCATCTATTACGAGTGTTACGACTAAGGGTAACAACCATGGGCACAGTGACGATGCAAATTACAGCACTGACAAATAATCAGTAAATATAGGACCATCATAAAAGAACAGTGATGATGATGATGATAAATTCTAATTATAATGATTAATGAAGACGAAGATACAACGATGGAAGTAATGGTAAAATAAAAATTGGTTAAGAATAGGGACATTACGACGTCGTGAATTAAATGAAGAGATAAGTAACAAAAATACATAAATAAATTGATAGATAGATAGATAAATAGATATAGATATATTGATGAATAAATAAATAAATAGATAGATAAATAAATAAATAAATGAATAAATAAATAACCAAAAATAAATAGATAAATTAATAGAAAAATACATATATGAATAGATAATTAATAGATGATTAGATAAATAAATAGATGAATTATTATATAGAAAAATAAATAAATAGATGAATAAATGAATAAAAAATAAAAGATAAGTAAGTAAATAAGTAAATAAATCAATTAATACATAACCACTACGTTGAAACAACCAAATAACCAAAATTCTGTCACTTTATGCATCAGGTCCTGGCAACTCAGATTTCTCGACATCGTGGCCTGGCCTGTCTGTGTGATCTCTGTTTATCAGTCAAGACATTCTGCAGCTATGCACGTCAGACATGATAAGATTAGTGAGTGGGTACGCGGTCAAGAAACAAACCGTGTAATCAGTCATTTTTCCAACCCAAGTTCAATAAAACATTGCATTTCGTCTAACGTATGTACGTATGTACACGTGCATCTATTCAATGCATACGGAAGTGGAAACAGATTTATACATGGAGATGAGGACGTACTAAATAAACGCAACAATATTCTAAAGTAAGGTTAACAAAAATAAAAAAAGACACCCAATGTAATCGTGAAGACTAACCCTTCGAGAACTGATGGCGGATCTAAAAAATATGATGGTCTAAACTTGAGCAATTTCTGTGGGTTACTTACCCCATTACCTTCCCTTACCCTCCCTCTCTATCTCCCATTAACCTGCCAAAGAACAATATAGTATGTTTTTCTTTTAATCTCTATTTCAGCATCACTTTGGATTATTTTGCCTGAGAAAATGGTCTTGGTAGAGCAAACTTGTTAATGAAGACTTGTTTTTACTCTCTCCAGTTTTTATAATACACACACACACACACACACACACACACACACACACACACACACACACACACACACACACACACACACACACACACACACACACACACACACACACACATATGAAGAGAGACTAGCAAAACTTGAACTACAGACACTAGAGCAAAGAAGAGAGAGAGGAGATTTGATAGCTATTTACAGAATCATGAAAGGCATAGAAATTATTGATAGAGAGAATCTAATAAAATGGGATGATAGAAATACAAGAGGGCACGGAAAGAAAATCAAGAAAGACAGCTATAGAAGAGATCTGAAAAAGTACAGCTTTCCTCACATAGTAATAGACAGTTGGAACAAGTTAGATGAGAAAGTGGTGTGTGCAACAATACATGAATTTAAAAATAGTTTAGATAAAAATGAGATATGAAGACGGGACACCACGAGCATAGCTCCCCTTCCCGTAAAAATACAACTAGGTAAATACACACACACACACACACACACACACATTACGACATCAACGAGTTGACCGTTCGCTACATAAAGAAAGATGAGAAGAAAATGCGACAGACGGCATCGATATTTTTTTAACAAAGAAGCAAAAAGGGTCGTTACTTCCCGCAATAAGACCATCAGAAAAAATGGGAGCTGTTCTTGCATTGTGGATTGCAGATTGTAGGAAGAAGAACGTAAGTTTGGATACCAACATGATCCAAACAAAAGCAAAGGCCCTTTATGATACCCTTGTGGCTGCTGCTGGACCTGACGACGACGGTGATGAAGAAGAGGACATCGACGACCCCCAACCAGGGACATCGAGTGATTCTCCCAAGAGAGAACGTGGATTCGTGGCCAGCAAGGGCTGGTTTGAAAAATTCCAAAAGAGATTTGGCCTTCGAAGTGTTCCGCTGTACGGTGAAGCTGCTTCTGCTGATACAGCGGCAGCCCAACGCTACGTCGAGGAGGAATTCCCCCAGATTATTGAGGAGGGCGGCTATCTTCCCGAACAAGTATTTAATATGGACCAGACAGGTCTGTTCTGGAAGAGGATGCCGTCCCGCACGTTCCTCTTCAAGAATGAGGTAAAGAAGCCGGGGTTTATGGCCCACAAAGAGCGCGTGGCACTCATCATGTGCGGGATCGCTGCGGGCTTTATGATCAAGCTCGGGCTTGCTTATAAGTCTAGGAATCCACGTGACTTGAAAAACAAGAACAAGGCTCTCCTACCCGTCTACTGGGTGTACAACGCGGAGGCATAGATAACGAAGGCACTTACAAATGACTGGTTCATCAACTGCTTCCACTCCTCTTTTACTAATCTTTCATCATTCATTCTTTCCCTGTGTCCAAACCATCCCAATAATCTTTCATTAGACCTAATTGCCACCTCTTTTTCCAACCCCGTTCTCCTCCTCACCTCCTCGTTTCTCTCTCTGTCTAACCTAGTAACCCCTACCAAACTTCTCAAACATTTCATCTCATCTTTGATATCTGTCATTAATAAGCTATATAAATCGTTAATTCATCCACATTTGGAATATGCTGTATCCGTATGGTCACCGAATCTCATAGAAGATCTGGTACAGGTCTCTATGATTCTTAAAGGAATTGACAACATCAAAAATGACAAAAATTTCACTATTGACAACATCAAAAGTGACAAAAATTTCACACTGAATGCGAATCAGACAATAAATAAGGGTCTCAAATTGTCAGGAAATAGATTTAATTTGGAAGTGGGCAGAAACAACTTCGCCAACCGTGTAGTAAAGGGATGGAATAAACTTCCTGCAGAGGCAGTGCAATGTAGTACAGTTCGAGCTTTTAAGATTTTTTAGATAAACACCTAAGCAATATGTTGTAATGCATGCCATTTAATGAATTTTATTTCATCTATTGTTTTATCATTATTATTTAACTATTTCTTTATTATTTATCATTATATGTTTATTTTATCTACTTATTTACTTATTTATTTATTTGCTTATTAATTTAAGTTACTTATTTCCATTATTTTTTCGCATCCGACCTAGTTATGGACCAAATGGTTTCCTGTCGGCATGCTCGTCTTTTGTATCCTTTTTAATTTGGCAACTGAAGGAATGCAGACGAATGGCAACACTGAGCCTCATTTCTTTATCATGTGACCACATTGTGTGCTGACAACCATGGCCGACGGAGGTGATTCCGGTATCATCCCTGTAGTTGACGTCGGACCCATCAGTAAGTTCACTCTTATTATGTTAGAAGCGTAACTGTGTATACAGTAACATAACCCAGTATAGTTTGTTTCATATTGACTTCAGAAACGTGGATTCACTTGAAGGAATCTAAGGATTACGTTCTATTACACAAAAGCGATAGCCTTTAATGATTTGAAATTAGACAGAGCAACGTTTTGTATGTTTCAAATTTGTTACATGATTCGGCAGTAATGGAAGAGTCAAGATCGTCTAAGCGAGATGTCTGTATTACTTTCCAATAATGTACTGTGTGATATATTTGTTTATTGATTTACAATTTAGTAAAACTATTGTTATAGTGACAAAATATTACTTGAGGTACAAAAGGAGGTACCCAATATTAAGTATGCACAAGTTGAAGTAAAAAAAGAAAAGTACCTTGTTCCATAATTATTATTATTATTATTATTATTATTATTATTATTATTATTATTATTATTATTATTATTATTATTATTATTATTATTATTATTATTATTATTATTATTATTATTATTATTATTATTATTATTATTATTATTATTATTATTATTATTATTATTATTATTATTATTATTATCATTATTATTATTAATATTATTATTATTATTATTATTATTATTATTATTATTATTATTATTATTATTATTATTATTATTATTATTATTATTATTATTATTATTATTATTATTATTATTATTATTGTTATTATTATTATTATTATTATTATTATTATTATCATTATTATTATCATCATTATCATCATCATCATCATCATCATCATCATCATCATCATCATCATCATCATCATCATCATCATCATCATCATCATCATCATCATCATCATCATCATCATTATTATTATTATTATTGTTATTGTTATCATCATCATCATCATCATCATCATCATCATCATCATCATCATCATCATCATCATCATCATCATCATCATCATCATCATCATCATCATCATCATCATCATTATTATTATTATTATTATTATTATTATTATTATTATTATTATTATCATTATTATCATCATCATCAATATTATTGTAAGAAGGGTAGAGGGAAAGACACACACACACACACACACACACACACACACACACACACACACACACACACACACACACACACACACACACACACACACACACACACACACACACACACACACACACACACACACACACACACACACACACACACACACACACTTCAACGAACGGACGGCTTAGAAGACGTTCTGAAGAAAATTGAAGTTTCGTGGATCCCAACGCAAAGAGAAGTGCCTATTGTATTTGCAGGGTGGGGGGGGGGGAAATTGCTCGTGGGGTAGTGGGAAAGTAGGGAAAGAGGAGAAGGGGAGGGATTGGTGAGGGAAATGGAAGGAAATGAGGAAGGAGAGGACTTGGCCCCGGCAGACCGGCGAATGGAAAACAAACGGCCCCCCGACCAGCTGAGCCCCGATGAAATGTCTAAAAAAACTGTAAATATTATAAGTATAGATAAGAGCAATACAGTAGAAAGTGATGAGAATATTTTCCAGGGATTTAAAGAGGGTGGGGGGGACACAACCCCCCCCCCCCCCGACAGACAAGACTAGAAGAGAAGGTCGATAAGATGATCGAGGACTTGGAGCGTAGGTTCGGTCATGTTAACAACATTGTACGGAGGGTTGAAAAATTGGAAGAACTAGAGAAGGCGAACAAAAACTTAACTAAGGAAATTGAAGAATTAAAAAAACAGTTAAAAGAAGTAAAAGAAGAGAATAAAGTCTTAAAGGAGAATAATAAGGAGAACAAGGAGGGTTGGAAAAAAATCCAAGAAAATAGCAAAGTTGCATTCACTGACATAATCAGACAGCAAATGAATGAACAAACTGAAAACTCAGTTATTAAAGTGATGAGACAGAAGGAGAATATAGTAAGAGACTTAGCAGACAGAAAGAAATGTATAATTATATTAGGAATGGAAGAGAAACATAACCCAGATAGAACCTCAAGAATCAAAGAGGAAAATGAAAAAGTAAGAAATTTACTAGAATTTTTTCAGTAAGATGAACCAGAAATAATGAAACAAATCGAAGAGAAATTCAGGCTCGGGAAATATAGTACAGACAAGACCAGACCAATTAAGATTAAATTCAGGTCACAAACTACGGCTGAGAATATCTTATCCAAAACAGGGAAACTAGCAACAAGTGAACAATATAAAAAGGTATGGATAAAAAGGGAAATGAGTAAAGAGGAAAGAGAGGAAGAAAAACAGAAAAGACTTGAAGCTAAGGAAAAAAAACGAGATAAGAACGGAGTCAGAAAAAGAGAGATTCTATTGGAGAGTAGTGAATATGAAACTAAAGAAAGTCGACATACAAGAGAAAAACAAAAGGGAAACAGAGAACACAATGGAAGTGGCAGAAAACTAAGAGTGTCTTACACAAATATAGATGGATTAATAACAGGATTGAATGAGCTGAATGATTATTTGAAAGAAAAAGAACCAGACATAATGGGAATTGTAGAAACAAAATTAAAAGGTCCACTACCACCCAACAGTGTAGGACATGATGCATATAATTATTGGATTAGAAACAGAGTGAAAAAGGAAGGGGGTGGAGTTATGTTCCTGACTAAGAAGGATATAAACGTGAAGTGTGTCACATATGGAAAGAATACAGTAGAGATGATAATGATGGAAGTAGAAGACAGAGATAAGAAGAGCAGAAAGTTTGTGATAAATTATGTGCCTCCGAAAACAGCCTCGTGGGAAGAGAGTGAACATAAAAGTATGTTAGAGGACACAAAGATAACATTAAACAAGATAATGGAAGCGGGAGGAAAAATAGTTATGATGGGCGACTTTAATTGCAAAGAAATCTGCTGGGAAGAAATGACAGTAAAGGGTGGAGACGGCTCATGGGGAAACGCTCTACTTGAGATGGTTACTGACCATACAATGACACAATGGATACAGGAGAACACTAGGTATAGAAATGAAGAAGAGCCATCGAGACTAGACCTAATAATTACATCTGAACCTAGAATAGTGGACAAAATTGAATATAAAACACCAATAAGTAAAAGTGACCACATATTGATTGAACTGGAACTTAATGAAGAAATATATATGAAAAGAAATGAACAATATAGAAAAGGAAGAATGATGTATGAAAAAACAAACTTTGATAAAATAAGAGAATTCTTTCAAAAGGAAAACTGGGAAGAAATATACAAAGAAGAAACAACAGTAGAAGAGAAATGGAATATTTTGACAAAATTTTACAAAAAAGGAGTGGAAAAGTATGTCCCAAGACAAAAACAAGAAAAAGAATATGTAAAATGCTGGTACAACAAAAGTTGTAGGGAGTTAAAAGACAAAAGAGACAAAGCCTGGACCAGATGGAAAAAAGACAGAAGACCTGAAAAATGGAAAATATATACCTGTTATAGAAATGAATATGTACAAACGTGCAGAGAGGAAAAGAGAAAATATGAAAAATATATCATAGAAAAGTGTAAAGATCAACCAAAACTATTCTACAGATTTGTAAACAATAAACTGAAAAACAAACAAGACTTGGAGAAATTAAGACAAGAGGGAGTTGAATACACTGAGGAAATGGAAATGGCGGAAATTATGAACAAACATTTTAAATCAGTGTTTACAAGGGAGAACATACAACCTGAAGAGATCGAATGGAAAGAGAAAGTCCCCCCTATGGAAGAAATAGAAGTAACAAAGAATGAAATATTAACACACTTGAGTAATCTTGATGTCAGAAAATCGCATGGACCAGATGAAATAGCAAACTGGATACTGAAAGAATGCAGGAATGAACTGGCAGACAATATACATAGCATACTAAATAGTTCCTTGAAAGAAGGAAAAGTTCCAGAAGATTGGAAAAAAGCAAATATAGTACCTATATATAAAGGAGGAAATAAAGAAGAACCTACCAACTATAGACCAGTCTCTCTAACAAGTACAATAGCAAAAATTTGTGAAAGAATTATCAAAAGTAGATGGGTAAAATATTTAGAAAAAAACAAAGTGTTAAATCCAAGGCAATTTGGATTCAGACAAGGACGATCATGCGTCACCAATTTAATATGTTTCTATTCAAGGCTAATAGATATAATACAAGAAAGAGATGGATGGGCGGACTGTGCATTTTTAGACCTAAAGAAAGCTTTTGACAAAGTACCACATAAGAAGTTGCTTAAGAAATTAGAAACTGAAGGAGGAATACAGGGCAAACTACTAAATTGGATGGAAGACTTTTTGCAAGAAAGAAAAATGAGAGTAGTGATAAGAAACCAGCACTCAAAATGGGATGAAGTAATAAGCGGTGTTCCGCAAGGAACAGTTCTGGCCCCAATAATGTTTGCTATATATATTAATGATATGGATAAAGAAATTGAAAGTTACATGAGCTTCTTTGCAGATGACGCAAAACTGTTAAAAAAGTGAACATGGAAGAAGATTGTGAGTCACTACAGAGTGATCTCAATAAAGTATAGGAATAGAGTAGGAAGTGGGAGATGGAGTTCAATACAAAAAAGTGTAGTATAATGGAATTTGGAAAAAGCAAAAACAGAATAACAGGATCATATAAATTGGGAGAAGAAGGAATAAAAAAAGTAGAAAATGAGAAGGACCTGGGAGTCATTGTTATGAATAATATGTCACCTGAGAAACATATAAATAAGATTTTTGGAGAAACTTATAATTTAATAAGAACAATCAAAGTTGCATTTACATACCTGGATGAAGAAATGGTGAAGAAAATTCTAATCACCCTGATAAGACCAAGATTGGAATATGCAGCAACGATATGGTCACCAAGTACAAAAAAATGTATAAAAAAAACTTGAAAGAATACAAAGAGCAATTACAAAATTGGCACCAACACTCTCAAAACTATCATATGAAGAGAGACTGGCAAAACTTGAACTACAGACACTAGAGCAAAGAAGAGAGAGAGGAGATTTGATAGCTATTTACATAATCATGAAAGGCATAGAAATTACTGATAGAGAGAATCTGATAAAATGGGATGACAGAAATACAAGAGGACACGGAAATAAAATAAAAAAAGACAGCTATAGAAGAGATTTGAAAAAGAACAGCTTTCCTCACAGAGTAATAGACAGTTGGAACAAGTTGGATGAGAAAGTGGTGTGTGCAAAAACAATACATGAATTTAAAAATAGTTTAGATAAAATGAGATATGAAGACGGGACCCCACGAGCATAGCTCCCCTTCCCGTAAAATACAACTAGGTAAATACAACTAGGTAAATACACACTTCAACGAACGGACGGCTTAGAGGACGTTCTGAAGAAAAAGTGAAATTTCGTGGATCCCGAAGCAAAGGAAGTACCTATTGTATTTACAGGGTGGGGGGGGGGAATTGCTCGTGGTGTAGGGGATAGTGAGGAAAAAGGAGAAGGGGAGGGATTACTGAGGGAAATGGAAGGAAATGAGGAAGGAGAGGACTTGGCCCAGGCAGGCAGACGCCATGTAAACAAAAGAGGTCCCGACCAATTTAGTGACGACGAAATGTCTAACAAAAATGTAAAGATTAGAAACATAGATAAGAACAATTCAATGGAAGGTGAGGATAACAATTTCCAAGGATTTAAAGAGAGGGAGGCGGATACCAACCTCCCCCGACTAGCAAAACTGGAGGAAAGGCTTGAACAAATGACTGAACATTGGGAGATTAGGTTCGGTAAAATGTCAAAACTTGCAGAAAAGTTTGAAAGATTGGAAGAGCTAGAGAAGGCGAACAAAAACTTAACTGATGAAATAGAAGAACTAAAAAGACATTTAAGAGAAGTAAAAGAGGAGAATAAAGAATTAAAAAGGAACAATAAAGACAATAAAGAAACAATAGCAAAAGAGGCACAGGGGTGGAGAAAGATACAGGAAAATAGTAAAGTTGCATTTACTGACATAATTAAACAGCAAATGAAAGAACAAACTGAAGACTCAGTTATCAAAGTGATGAGACAGAAGGAGAATATTGTAAGAGACTTAGCAGACAAAAAGAAATGTATAATTATATTAGGAATGGAAGAGAAACATAACCCAGATAGAACCTCAAGAATCAAAGAGGAAAATGAAAAAGTAAGCAGTTTACTACAATTAGTTCAGGAAGATAAACCAGAAATAATGAAACAAATCGAAGAGAAGTTCAGACTCGGAAAGTATAGTACAGATAACACCAGACCAATTAAGATTAAATTCAGGTCACAAACGACGGCAGAGAATATCTTATCCAAAACAGGGAAACTAGCAACAAGTGAACAATATAAAAAGGTATGGATAAAAAGGGAAATGAATAAAGAAGAAAGAGAGGAAGAAAAGCAGAAAAGACTTGAAGCTAAGGAAAAAAACGAGAACAAAACAGAGTCAGAAAAAGAGAGATTCTATTGGAGAGTAGTGAATATGAAAGTAAGGAAATTCGACACACAAGAGAAAAACAAAAGGGAAACAGAGAACACAATGGAAGTGGCAGAAAACTAAGAGTGTCTTACACAAATATAGATGGATTAATAACAGGATTGAATGAGCTGAATGATTATTTGAAGGAAAAAGAACCGGACATAATGGGAATTGTAGAAACAAAATTAAAAGGTCCACTACCACCCAACAGTGTAGGACATGATGCATATAATTATTGGATTAGAAACAGAGAGACAAAGCAAGGGGGTGGAGTTATGTTCCTGACTAAGAAGGATATAAACGTGAAGGGTGTCACATATGGAAAGAATACAGTAGAGATGATTATGATCGAAGTGGAAGACAGAGATAAGAAGAGCAGAAAGTTTGTGATAAATTATGTGCCTCCGAAAACAGCCTCGTGGGAAGAGAGTGAACATAAAAGTATGTTAGAGGACACAAAGATAACATTAAATAAGATAATGGAAGATGGAGGAAGAATAGTTATGATGGGCGACTATAATTGCAAAGAAATCTGCTGGGAAGAGATGACAGTAAAGGGTGGAGACGGCTCATGGGGAAACGCTCTACTTGAGATGATTACTGACAATACAATGACACAGTGGATACAGGAGAACACTAGGTATAGAAATGAGGAAGAACCATCGAGACTAGACCTAATAATTACATCTGAACCCAAAACAGTGGACAAGATTGCATATAAAACACCAATATGTTGAAAGTTATGGGTATTATATAAACGCTTAGAAAAGTACTTAACTGTTTATTGTTCTTGAAAGGCACAATGCACATGACACGATTAAGTTTATATTCAGACAAAAATGTACACGTCAACCTCTCCACACTGTGGCTTCAAAATGACTGACTTGTAATGGAGTAACGTCTCCCTTAGCGTGGGAAATCTCTCAGGCCTAGCAACTGAACTTTGTTATACATGCAAATTAAGTACAGATTATACAATAAATCAAATGACAAAATTCTTACTATACATTGCATTGTACATTCAATCAAAAACAACACAAGATGCACAATAACAAATATTCATATTTCAACACTCCTTCTCAGATTGTATTGTTTTTGTAAATTCTATTCATTCACTTTTTGTTCAGTCATTCCCATACCTTTTCTAAATTTTTGAAACTTATCCACAGGGAGTGCCTTGGTTAATATATCAGCCAACATATTATCACTTGGACAATATTTCACACCAATGATTTTGTTATTGATCAACTCTCTCACAAAATGAAACTTTATATCAATATGTTTAGTACGAGAATGATCTTTATGATTCTTCGCAAGGACTATAGCAGACTGATTATCCTCAAAGATAGTTATAGGACTTTGACAATCGTGTTTCAAGTCCGTTAGCAAAGATTTAAGCCAAACAGCTTCCTGTGCTGCACCAGATAGTGCTACATATTCCGCCTCAGCAGTTGAGAGTGCAACGCACGTTTGTTTGTTTGAGCGCCAAAAAATCAGTCCACTAGTCCCGAGCCTAAAACAATAACCTGATGTGGATTTACGGTCAGATCTATCACCAGCCCAGTCAGCATCAGCAAAACCTACACATTCATTTACATCATCATTAGTATAGAGCAGTCCAACTGTAATGGTTCCTTTGAGATATCTGAAGATCCTCTTAACTGCTGACCAATGCTGTTGATAAGGTTTATTACAATACTTTGCAACATTACATACTGCATATGAAATGTCTGGTCTGGTTTTTGAGGACAAAAATAACAAACTGCCAACTGCAGATTGATACTTAGTAGTATCAAAGAGATCTGATTCATCATAGTCTTTTAAAAGAACATTGCTTACATCACATGGAGTAGATACAGGCTTACAGTCACCAAAGCCAAACTTGTTAAGAACACTCTTAATAAATCCAGATTGATTGATGAATATTTTACCATTATTTTGTGCAATTTTTACACCTAAAAAATATTTCAATTCTCCTAAGTCCTTCATCAAGTAACGCTCACTCAACAAATTCTTAATCTCAGCAATAACATCAAAGGACTTACAAGCTAAAATGACATCATCAACATATATGGCAATTATACACAAATCATTATCATACATACGAGTGTAAACACATGAATCACTAGGACTTTGTTCAAAATGCAAGTCTTTAAGAAATTTATCTAAGTTATCATTCCAACATTTAGGACCTTGTTTGAGGCCATAAATGGCCTTATTTAGTTTGCATAGTAACTCTTCTTTTCCAGGTTCATGAAAAGATTCGGGTTGAGTTAAGTAAATCTCTTCACGCAGTTCTCCATTGAGAAATGCAGAAGATACATCCATCTGATGGATCTTTAATCCTTCTCTAGCAGCTAATGATAAGATGGTACGTATTGACTCAAACCTAACCACAGGACTGAAGGTCTCATCATAGTCAATACCAGGTCTTTGTGAAAAACCTTGAGCAACTAAGCGAGCTTTGTAAGAGGAAACTGAGCCATCAGGTCCAATTTTCTTTTTAAAAACCCACTTTGATTTGACGGGAGTTCGTCCTTCTGGCAACTCTGTCAAATCCCAAACATCATTAGAAGAAAGAGCTGTTATTTCACTCTGCATAGCTGCCTTCCAAAGAGATTTTTCAGGTCTATTCAAAGCATCTTCAACACTTTGTGGTTCACCAAGTGATGGTGCATCACAAATATTAACCCATTCACCAAGACGTTCTGGTGGACGTCTATCTCTATTGGACCTCCTAACATGCATTTCAGGAGCTTCATTTCCATTTTTCTCATCTTTATCTACAGGAATGGAAATATCAACTTTTTCAACTGAAACAGAATCAACATTAGCACACTCCTTCTCAAGAAAATACATTTGAGATTCATTGAAAATTACATCCCTGCTGTAAATTATTTTCTTACTAGTTACATCATACAATCTGTAACCTTTAGTAGTAGATCCATATCCTAACATAACACAACGCTTAGATTTAGAATCTAATTTAGATCTTTCATCTTTAGGTACATGAACATATGATACACATCCAAAAATTCTTAAATGTTCAACATTAGGTTTTCTGCCGTTAAGAGCTTCATATGGTGTCATGTCTGTTAGAGCAGCTGTTGGACACCTATTTCTAATATAGACTGCTGTACTTAGAGCTTCAGCCCAAAATGACTTAGGTAAGTTTGAATCTGATAGCATTGCTCTTACGGTTTCAACCAGGGTACGATTTTTCCTTTCTGCAACACCATTCTGTTCAGGAGTTTTAGATACAATAGTTTCATGACGTATACTCTTTTGGAACTCATTGGAGGTATACTCTCCCCCGTTATCTGATCTCACAATTTTGATTTTAGCATCATATTGTTTCTCAACCAATGTCTTCCACTCTACAAATTTGTTGAAAACATCACTCTTATTTGTCAAAATGCACACCCATGTATACCTAGAAGCATCATCTATGAAGGTCAGAAAGTAATTACCATTACCCAAAGAACTAGGGTTAAGCTTCCCACATACATCAGTATGTATTAATTCAAACAATTTTCTATTTCCGTCCTTCAGTGATGGTCGAAATGGTTGTCTATGATTCTTACCATCAACACAGCTTTCACAAAAAATAGAGTCACTTCTAAGAGAACTGTTGACACCATTTATCATATCTTTCCTAACTAATTTACAAAGGTTATCAATGCCAAGGTGGCCTAACCTGCGATGCCATAACATCTCTTTTGACTGTGCAACAAGTGCAGAATTGGGGACAGAGTCAAGTGTTGATGCAGCTGCAATATCACTAACACATTCTAGAAAATACAAATTCCCTACTAAATTTGCAACAGCCAACAACTCATTTTCTTGGTTGAAAATTTCACATTTACCTTCATGGAAATTTACAGTTACATCATTCTTAACCATCTTAGGTACTGACATCAAATTATAAGTTAAATCAGGTATGAAGAGAACATCTTTTAGAGTATAATTAGTTATTTCATCATTAGGTAGTTTCAATTTAATGCAAACATCACCTACTCCATAAGCTTTCAATGCTCTACCATCTCCTACTTCAACAAACAAGGGCATTTCTAGTGTCTCATAACTTGAAAAAAGTTCCTTTTTATGGGACATATGTTGCGTAGCACCTGAATCAATTACCCAACTGCCTGCTTTGACTGCAGTATTTATAGATAAAGCACTAGCAACCAATGCTATTTCTTTTTCCTTTTTATTTCCCAAGGCACAATTCACTTTTTCATTTTTACACATCTTCAAATAAACCCAAAATTTTTTCTTGACGTGCCCCATCTTTTTGCACTCAAAACACTGTATCTTTTTATATGACTTTGTTTTATTAACAACAAGTGCACTGTTATTGTTTGTTGACTTCATAAGACTACACTTACTTTCTTCGTGTAGAAGACGTTCCGTCACAGTTTCCCACTTTGGAAAATTTTCCGAAGCCTCTAGTGCTGTTACAAGCACTGAATAACTGTCAGGCAATGACGATAATAATGAAATTACCTTGTCTTCCTCGTTAACGGCGTCGCCAACCACTGCGAGTTCATCAAATAGTTCTACGAACTTCTTCAAATGTTCCTGCATACTGTCTTCCTGGCGTAATTTCATGTTGTACAACCGTTTCTTGAGTCTTAGTTTATTTGACCAGGTTTTCTTTTGAAAAGTGTCCTCCAGTAGTTTCCACACAGCACCTGGATCAGTTGGATCCCCAACCAAATAAAGAAGGTTTTGGTCAATAGCCAATACAATAAAAGCCAACGCCCTGGCTTTTTTCTTATTGTATTTTTCCAGTTCCGCTTCCTCTGTCGGTACTGTTTCTGAGCCACTTACTATACCAAACATATCCTCTTTAATCAAGTGCATCTTCATCTGCAACTTCCACGTAGGATAGTTCTTATCATTCAACAGTGTGAGGTTGATTGTACTACGATCCATTTTGTCAGTCTGTGTCACACAAATGAAATGCAACGTAATAAACACTTACGTTCACTCTTGTTCACGTGCCTACACCGCCATGCTCGATTCAATCACTATTCGCTGTGACGCAGTGTAATTTCTAAGCACACAAAATAACGTGTCCTGGGCCCATAACCTATGTTGAAAGTTATGGGTATTATATAAACGCTTAGAAAAGTACTTAACTGTTTATTGTTCTTGAAAGGCACAATGCACATGACACGATTAAGTTTATATTCAGACAAAAATGTACACGTCAACCTCTCCACACTGTGGCTTCACAATGACTGACTTGTAATGGAGTAACGTCTCCCTTAGCGCGGGAAATCTCTCAGGCCTAGCAACTGAACTTTGTTATACATGCAAATTAAGTACAGATTATACAATAAATCAAATGACAAAATTCTTACTATACATTGCATTGTACATTCAATCAAAAACAACACAAGATGCACAATAACAAATATTCATATTTCAACACCAATAAGTAAAAGTGACCACATATTGATTGAACTGGAACTAATTGAAGAAAAATACATGAAAAGAAATGAACAATATAGAAAAGGAAGAATGATGTATGATTTTTTTTTTTATATATTAAGAGAATTCTTTCAAAAAGAAAACTGGGAAGAAATATACAAAGAAGAAACAACAGTGGAAGAGAAATGGAATATTTTGACAAAAATTTACAAAAAAGGAGTGGAAAAGTATGTCCCAAGACAAAAACAAGAAAAAGAATATGTAAAATGCTGGTACAATAGAAGTTGTAGGGAGTTAAAAGACAAAAGAGACAAAGCTTGGACCAGATGGAAAAAAGACAGAAGGCCTGATAAATGGAAAATGTATAGTTGTTATAGAAATGAATATGTACAAGCATGCAGAGAGGAAAAGAGAAAATATGAAAAAGATGTCATAGAAAAGTGTAAAGATCAACCAAAACTATTTTACAGATTTGTAAACAACAAATTGAAAAACAAACAAGACTTGGAGAAATTAAGACAAGGAGGAGTTGAATACACAGAGGAAATTGAAATGGCGGAAATTATGAACAAACATTTTAAATCAGTGTTTACAAGGGAGAACATACAACCTGAAGAGATCGAATGGAAAGAGAAAGTCCCTCCCATGAAAGAAATAGAAGTAACAAAGAACGAAATATTGAAACACTTGAGTAATCTTGATGTCAGAAAATCGCATGGACCAGATGAAATAGCAAACTGGATTTTGAAAGAATGCAGGAATGAACTGGCAGA
>NC_134810.1:33459390-33481890 GCF_046742065.1 Oratosquilla oratoria
GCAATGTAGTTCAGTTCGAAGCTTTAAGAATCAGTTAGATAAATACCTAAGTAAGATGATGTAATGATTATAATTTATCTTATATTATTTGTTTTTGTTTTGTTATCATTTGTCTGTCTGATTTTCATTCATTATTAGTTATATGTCAATTTATTATTATTTACTATTTACCTGTTTGTTTATTATTTAACTATACCTATGCATTTATTTATGTATTTTATTTGTTATTTACATTATTATAGTTTTTATTTATTGTTTTATTATTAGTATGATTTTTTTTTCGCATCCGACCTAGATATGGATCAAAAGGTCTCCTGTCGGCATGCTCCGCCTTTGTAATCCTTTATAAGAAGAAGAATATGTTTTAGCGATCGAGACATGTGACCGTAAATATCTTTGGTAGACTCAGATATGATGGCTATTGTAATGAAGCTAACGCAACTACTTGAACAGAACCAGCCGTATTTTCACATATTTCCATCAAATTTTTACATGGGAACAGCGTGTCTTTTATGTTCCTGAAAGAGTGTACAAGAATCTGTTCGCTGTCCCAAACGAACTCATTTCGGCCAACAACCTAGCAAATGTGTTCTGAGAAATTAACTGTATATCAGAGGACAACCTTCATCAAAGATTTGGTGGGAGATAAGGCGCTTGGATGAAGCCCAGCACGAGGATGGAGAGTAAATATTTGAGCAGTGACTAATTAGTATTTATTGGGACCGTTTTAACTAGTAAATAGGAAAATCTGGTAGGCTTAATCCAGTTGAACCATAATCTTTGCATCAAGGGAAAGATAAAGATATAATTTGACTTCCATATAAATATTTTGGTTGTTGTCTCTGGAAACTCCAGCGAAGTATGGGTAAAAAAAAAAAAAAAAAAAAAAAAAAAAAAAAATTACATCAGCTGCAATGTTCCTTCCATCCTCATTTCAATTCTACGATCAGTTATATGCTGACAGCCATGGCTAATAGAAGTGGCACCAGTATCATCCCCATCGTTGACTTCGGAGCTGTCAGTGAGTTGAATTTACTATGACAGAAGAAACATAATAGGTACTCTGTGCCGACTGTGTTTACCATAACCCAATCCACTTTGCTTTTTACTGACTTCAGAAGAAGAAGTTTCTCTAGGCCTAGTGAAATTATAAAGAATAAAAAAATAAACTTTGTTTCATTACTTGGTAAAGCGTTCATCGAGACAGTCAGATCGCGATGTTTGTTTGACTCTCTCAAACAATTAGTTACTCAGTGGTTCTTCCAAACTGAACGATCATTAGAACAAAACTAAAATAATGCTTTAGACTTGTTCTAGTGCACAGTAAAAGGTTAAAAACAATGAAACAATTGCGTACGTACACAGGCAAGACCCCATTTCTTCTCTTAATATTGTGCATTATTTTATCTTATCAGCCAGCTTGGCCGATTTCTCACAGCTGGGACAACAAAAGTGAGAAAGCTGCTTAGCTTTTCTCCATAAATAGAAATTACTCTTTGACATATTCGAATGCTGTGTATCTCTGGTTCATATAAAATCCCTAAAGTATTGACCATATGTATCTATGCATTATATACCGCAATATATACATGAAACTATTGCTGGGGGAAGGAAGAAACACAAAGGTGTATGTTTAGGAGTCAGTGATCTATTTGAGGAAGAACTTTTGTCTGAAACAATGTAGAAACAATTTCTTTTACCAGGTAAACTTACCAATTAGGGCCTCATTCTATTTACAGATTGACTGTGAAAAACAGGGGCATCATGTCAATTTTACAAGCATTCCAACAAGGTTTTCAGCTGTAATCATATCAGGCTTTTGGCAGAGGTTTCTTTGTATCCTCAGTGAATACGGAAGAATAGTAATACTCCCAAATGGATGATGGAGAGGCTGATATATGAGATCGGAATGAAAAGAGTACTTTACGTAAGAATAAAAAACGGGGAAACACCTTAGGTATGGCAAGACTGGTTAAAAAGAATACGCGCACAGCGAAATGTAACTATAAAATTAAGGTTGCCAGACAAGCGAGATCCAACCCAAAGGGCTTCTTTCATCTCTACAGAACAAAAAATAAGGAAAGGATAGGCTCAATTAAAAATGATGAAAATGTCATGACAGAATCGGAGGAAAAAATGAGTGAGGCGTTTAACAAATATTTTCTCTCAGTGTTTACTAAGGAGAGATTAGATAAGGTACCTGACTGCGATCCAATTTTCAGTTAGGATGAAGAAAGAAGAATATCAAATATCAGCATTAGTAAGGTAGAAGTAGTCAAAACAGATATAAAGACTTAAAGCTAAAAAATTCCCGGGTCCAGACGAAAAAAATTCAGAGTGGTTAAAGAGTGTAAATCTGAAATTTCTGACCATTTAACAGAAATATTTGATAAGTCGGTAGACACTGGTTTTGTGCCTATTGCTCGGGGGCAGGCAAATGTTGTTCCTGTTTTTCAGAAAGGAGATAAATCGTCTATATGCAACTAAAGGCAATTTTAGATTTCAGAAGGAAATAGGAAAGAATCGATGTACTAATAGGGTGATCAACAAATGGAATAGATTTAGTAACCATGTAGCAAGCGCTGAAACTATCGGTTGTTTGAAGAAATGGTTAGACAATTTTATGGATGGGGATGACAGGTAGTAATGGACATGGAATTACCTACTTTAGGCCTTATGGTCTCTTGCAGTCTCCTTCATTCTTATGTTCTTATGTATATACATTACACACACACACACACACACACACACACACACACACACACATACCCCCCCCCCCACACACACATGCTTACTTGCTTATAGTAGTCCGTCGCTGACGACGATGACGTTGCACCATGCCTAGAAGTGGTATTACGCCAGATGAACTCGCTGGTGGCTGTGGAGTCCGATTCTCGATTTGCATATACGGCCGCAGGTATCACAGGGAAAGTTGCCCTCTGCCTGATGTGCCGCATGTCTTTGCCGTCTTCGATGTTCTGCCCGATCGTTGTAGGTGGAAGTGAGAGTATCTAAGCCGTTTTGGCATGTAGATCGCCATTCTCTCCGATCGGCAGCAACATTTTCAATGGTGGTGGGTTCGATGCCACATTTTTTCAGCATTGTTTTCAGATGGTCCTTGTGTCGTTTACGTGGGCCCCCAGGGTGGCGTCTGCCCTCAGCAAGTTCTCCATAGAGAACTTTACGTGGGAGTCTCTCTTCTGGCATGCGGATGGTATGCCCCAGCCACCGTAGTTGACGTTGGGTTAAGACTGTTTCCAGTGGGTCCATTTGTGTGCGTCGACGGATTTCACTGTGAGGTACCTTGTGCCACCATTTTAGACCCAGTATGCGCTGTAAGCAGTTGGTGTGAAAAGCCTCCAGCTTTTTCAAATGGCGTCTATAAGGCACCCATGACTCACTGCCATACAGAAGGATGGAGAGACAGATTGCCTTATACACCGAAACCTTGGTGGTGGTGGTGAGGTTGCGGTTCAAGAACACTGTGTGATAGTCTACCAAAAGCTGCTGCTGCCAAACCAATGCGGCGTTGGATTTCGCTTGTCAGGTCACAGGAGTCAGTGAGCACTGAGCCGAGGTAGGTAAACTCTTGAGTGTTTTTCAGAGGTTGTTGATTGATAGTGAATTCCGGAGGCTCTAGTTGTTCAGAGATACTGAGCACTTCTGTTTTGTTTATGTTGATGACTAGTCCAGATCTGGTATATATATTTGAGACAGCGTTGATGGTGCGCTGAAGACCCTCTTTGGATGAGCTCACTAAAGCAGTGTCATCTGCGTACTGCAGTTCATGGATTACCTCATCTGTCACACGTGTTTTGGCTTGGAGGCGTCGCAGATTGAAGAGGTTGCCATCCAGCCTGTACGACAGCCTGGCACCATCAGCAGGATCGATTTGCTGTCTAGCATTGTTGGAGGCTGCAGCGAGAAATAAATTGAATAAGATGGGAGCAATAACACACCCCTGCTTCACACCTGACTCAACAAGGAATGGCTCAGACTTGAGCCCAGAACTGGACACTCGAGCCATAGAGCCATCGTGAAAGGCTCTCAGGACACCCAGAAATGTTGGTGGGCATCCAAATTTTACAAGTACTTGCCATAGGAGAGGACGGTTCAGTGTCAAAAGCCTTGGCAAGATCTATAAACACCATGTAGAGGTCTTGGTGTTGCTCAATGCTTTTCTCCTGGAGCTGTCTTGCCACAAACACCATGTCGACTGTACTGCGCTCTTGTCTGAAGCCACACTGAGATTCAGGTAATACTTGTTCTATGATGTTGTTGATAATTCGAGACAATAATATTCTAGTGACTACCTTCCCTGAAGTTGACAGAAGGGAGATGCCTCGACTGTTGCCACAGATGTTCCTGTCCCCTTAATTTTTGTAAATGCTGATGATATCTGCATCTTTCCATTGTTGTGGGCAGCAACTTGAATGCCACACTTCTTGAATTATATTGTGGAGACAGTTCACAACAGCTTGCCCACCATGCTTTAGGAGCTCAGCTGGGATGTCATCAGGACCACTGGCTTTATTGTTCTTGAGGCTGTTGATTGCACGGCTCACTTCTTGGATGGTTGGTATGTCATCCAATTCTTGAATTACAGGAAGGTTGGGAAGGCTGTCGAGAAAAGTAGGGTCAGTAGGATTTTGTCTATTCAATAATTCTTGGTAATGGTCAGCCCATCGCCTGAGGATGTCGGTCTTCTCGGTGAAGAGTGTGGAGCCGTCAGCACTTCGGACAGGGCAGAGGTTATTGCTTCGTGGGCCATAGGCTGTCTTAAGGGCATTATAAAATTGATGTTGGTCCCCTGTATCCGCGAAACCTTGGATCTCAGTGGCGAGGTTGGTCCACCATTCATTCTGCATTTTTCTAGTTTCGTGTTGGACTTTGGAGCGGAGGTCTGCTAGTTTGCCACGTGTTGTTGGATTTGGGTTGACAATCACTGCTTGATGTGCCCGGTTTTTCTCATCTATTAGTTGGTGAATTCCCTCTGACTGTTCATCAAACCAGTCTCGATGCCTTCTTCTTGAGAAGCCCAGAACATCCTTAGCAGTGTTGAGAAGGACTTCGCTGATGCTATCCCACTTTTCTGTTAGGTATTCTGTTGATATGGTATCATTTGTAGGGGCTGGCAAGGTGAGATGAGCTGATAATTCGGTTTGTAGGGTAGAGCGAGTTGCATCAATGTTCAGAGCTTTGAGGTCAAGGTGTTTTTTGGGAGCTTGTCGGCGAGTTGGAGGCCGAATTTTAAGATGAAGTATTGAGCGGACAAGTCGATGATCTGTCCACCCATCAGCTCCCCTCATAGCTCTTGTAATCTTTACATCTTTAATGTCATTGCGTCTCACAATTACGTAATCAAGCAGATGCCATATTTTGGATCTTGGATGCATCCAGGTGGTTTTAAACTTGTTTTGGAGCTGGAACATTGTGTTTGTGATGGTTAGATGGTGTTGGGAGCAGAATGTTAGAAGGCGTAAGCCGTTGTCGTTGCACTTACCAACTCCATGGCGTCCCAAGACCCCCTCCCAAAGATGATGACTGCTGCCCACTCTTGCATTAAAGTCCCCAAGAAGAATGATCTTATCTTCTCTGGGGATTGCCTGTATGATGTCATTAAGTTGGGCATAGAAACAATCTTTTATTTCATCATCAGAAACTAAGGTTGGTGCATAGACATTGAATAATGTTACATATCGACTGTTTGTTATGGGGATGCGCCAGCTGATGAGTCTTTCGTTATGACCTGTTGGGCTGTGGGGTATGCTGTTGAGTAATTTGGTCTTAACTGCAAAAGCAACACCATGGATGCGAGGAGCCCCTTCGTTCAAGCCCTTCCAGAAGAAGGTGTAACCTTCCCCAGATTCAGTGATGGAGCCTTCATCTGAAAAGCGGGTTTCATTGAGTGCCGCTATGTCAATGTCATACTTTTGGAGTTCATAGGCTATAAGAGCGGTTCTACGGTGAGTTCTTTCATTGTTGTCTAGGTCGAGCAGTGTGCGCACATTCCATGTGCCAATAATGATTTTCTTTGTTCTTGTGTTATTGGGGCCGAGGTATGGGTTGCCACGACGAGGCTCGGCTACCTGTCCGTGGGAAATGGAACAGACAATTAGGTCACCTTTTCTACACCCCTCCCAATTCAGGGTGGGAGATGTGGATCCTGAAGAGGGCCGCCCAGTCACCCTGGGAGCTGCTGAAGGAGGCTGCTGTTCCAGTTCCAGCCATCCAGCGACCATCACCCCAGGGCCGCCTCTCGTGCAAGGTTGGAGCTAAGGGCTGCCAGCAACAACCTTTGCCTGCCCTCACCACTACTTCCCCATCGCCGGAGGACTTTTTAATTGTAGGTGGAGATAGATGAAGTATTGAGTAGGAGATAAGAAAGTTGGCATGGGCAAAACTAGTGCATTGATGATTAGAGTGAAAAGTGGGTGCACACTCCACAGTCCACTACCTTGGCAGTCCGTTAGCTGTTCCAGTGGCAGGTGGAGACCATGACGACTGGACTAATAAACTGCTGCAGAGGTGTGCCAATAGTCCAGTTTGTCGGACTTTGCCTGTTGCGTCACCCCGGCGCAGATTTTCTCTCAGGGTTTGCTCCCCTAGCCCAATGCCAACCAAGGATAACCCACTGGGCTGTGGGGCAGGGGTTGGTGTGAGGCCAGGGCGTGTCCACACATCGGTGGGCCATAGGCTCACACCTCTGGGGCCCCCTGCTGCTCCGAGATCCCCTGCTGTTTAGCCTGGAGCCGCGAGGCAGCCAGTTACCGTGTGTGTCCACAAGGAGGCACAACAGAAGTCTTGGTGTTAGAGAGGCTATGTACTGACAGGGGAAGACTTACGCACTCGGCTTCCCTGTTCGCTAAAGCAAGCTAGCCAGCGGTGGTACTGAAAGCAAGAGAGCACAAGCAAAGCATGTAACTTACACTAAGGAGCATGCAGAGCATGCAACCAACTGCCCAATGACCACCCTAGACGCCTCATAACACCCTGACATACGAGCACACACACACATACACACACACACACACACACACACACACACACACACACACACACACACACACACACACACACACACACACACACACGCACAGACGTTTGCACGCACGCACACGCACGCACGCAGGCACGCACGCAATCACGCACACACACACACACACGCACGCACGCACACACACACACACACACACACACACACACACACACACACACACACACACACACACACACACACACACACACACACACACGCACACACACACATACACACGCACGCACGCACACGCACGCACGCACACACACACACACACACACACACACACACACACACACACACACACACACACACACACACACACTTGCTTGTGGTAGTCCTTCGGTAACGAAGATGACGTACTTATCCCCTGAATGATGATTAGTAAAAGGATTAGAATTGTAGTTACAATAAAAACAATAATGGCAGTAGTAAACAGCAGTATCAGCATTAATCATGATTGCTTATTACATCTTTGGTATAGTAGTTTTGATATCAGTTTTAGGATCTAGTTTCTTTGAAGGTGAATTCTTTGGTGACTTCTTAGGCCAAACTCGGAGGCACAGATCCTACCGCAAGTGGGACAGGGAATTCCTTGTGCCGGGTTAACAAGACCTCGTGCCATGCGTTCATGTCTGCGGTTTTGTCGCTCGATCCTGATATTCGTGCGAGCAGCTTCAAATATGTCGACAGCATGATGGACTGTAAATCTCCAGCTTTCTCGGTCACTGGCCAGAGTTTCAAGTGGGTCAACAGAGATGTTGCATTGTTTGAGGGTGGCTTTTATTTGGTCTTTAAACCGCTTTTTTTGTCCTCCCGAAAAGCGGTTTCCCTCCCTCAGCTCGCCGTATAGTATTTGACGTGAGAGGCGACATTCAGGCATTCTGATCACATGACCGATCCACCGGAGCTGGCGACGTACTATCATTGATTCAATACTGATGGTTGAAGCATTTTGTAAGATAGTTACATGAGAGATTCGGTCACGCCATGTGATGTTAAGGATAGTTTGAAGACAGCGTATATGAAACCCTTCAAGTCTTCTGATTTGGGCCTTGTATAAGGTCCAAGTTTCACTGCCAAATAGTAAGATGGATAGACAGATTGCCTGATAAACCTTAATTTTAGTCTTCACAGTTAGATCACGGTTTAGGAAGACGCGTTTGGATAATTTTCCAAAGCTTGAGCTTGCCAATCTTATCCTGGTCTGGATTTCATTTTCTGTGTCACAAGTTGCAGAGAGAATGCTGCCGAGATACTTGAAAGACTCAACGGTTTTCAAATCTTCACCACCGATGGTAAATTGTGGTACTGGGACGGCGGTGTTGTGTTGTATTGGGAGCACCTCAGTTTTACTGGCATTGACAACCAGTCCACCTGCTGAGTAGATGCTATTTACTGTATCCAAATTTCTTTGAAGAGATTGAGGGTTAAGTGCAGGGTAGGCGGCATCATCAGCATATTGCATATCAAAGACATAAGCACACACACACACGCACACACACACACACACACACACACACACACACACACACACACACACACACACACACACACACACACACACACACACACACACACACACACACACACACACACACACACACACACACATACACACACACACACACACACACACACACACACACACACACACACACACACACACACACACACACACACACACACACACACACACACATATATATATATATATATATATGTATATATATATATACAGTACATATACTGTATAGTGTATATATATCTGCATATATATATACATATATATGTATATATATATATATATATATATATGTGTGTGTGTGTGTATATATATCCTCAGTGGAGCCTGTATGTATATACGGTACGCACACACACATATACGACATATATATATATATAATATATATATATATATATATATGTATGTATATGTATGTATATATATATATATATATATATGTGTGTGTGTGTGTGTATATATATATATATATATATATATATATATATATATATATATATGTTGTTATGAAGGTTGGACAGATGAGTGGAAGGTGGTAGAGAAACACGGGTTAGAGCGAGAACACTGTATTACTGACGTTTCGACTACAAGTCTTCTTCAGAGTGACAGACAGCGAGTGTGTACATCATATATATTCTCCTTATGGCTCATCCGGCTGGACGTTTCAGCATGTCGCACGGGCATTTACCAGAATGGGAGGAAGCACGCCCTATCTGCACCGGACTTGAGAGGAGAATGAGAAAGCTGGTCGAGTCCGCGTGCATAACACTGGGAAAGGTCAGCAACCACAGAGAAGGGTTCGTTAACTTGTCATTTGCAGCCGCCAGATTGGTTGTGGAGGAGGGAGTATCGGGTCAATCAGCATGCGACTTGCTGAAACGTCAACTCAGCGCTCGTAGAGGTCGGACGTCTCTTCAACCAGCTCTCTCAACAAGCTCCAAGGAATCTTCGCCGGCCGGTGGTGGCTAGGAGATATATCTCCTAGCTGCTGCCGGTCTGGCATGGCCGACCTCTATGTTGACGTCGGCAGGCGGGTTTACACCAAGACAAATACACACATTTCCCAAGTCACGTAAATCTCTGTTTTCAGAGTAGTGCTTGGAAGAAAAGAGGCACACGCACACTTTCTCGCTGGCAAAGCAGAGGCCCAAACCGTCTCACTCAGAACGCTCAATCTGATCGCAGGCTGGTCGACGGAGAGACTTGGGACACCTCTCTGTCCAACCGGCGCGCAACCTAACGCTGGCCTCTCGCTGACGCTGGTGAGCGAGTTTACATTTCTAACATATACACACAATTCCCAATCGCGTAATTCTCTGTTTTCAGAGTTGTGATTGGAAGGAAAGAGACCATACAACACCCGCCCGTCTGCCCCTCCCTCGCACCGCCACTGAATCAACTCTTCTGGAATCCAAACCCAACCTGGGGATAAACAGGCAACGCTCGCCCCACCTGTGGCTCATCAGGAACGCGCTCGCCAGCGGTGGCGGCGAGGAGTTATCTCCTTACCGCTGCCGTTCTGGTTACGGATCTCTTCGTTGACGTCGGCAGGCGGGTTTACACCGCCCGTCTGCCCCCACTCGCACCGCCACTGGATCAACTCTAAAGGACTTCAAACCCAAACCCTGGGGAAACACAGGCTACGCTCGCCCCACCTGTGGCTTATCAGGACCGCCCTCTACACGCGGGAGGTGAAATCAACTCACTCCCCGTAAGATACACACACACACACACCTCTCACGAACAGTGCCACAACACAAGCACAAACATCTACACTTACTTTTTCTTCGACTAAAATTCGCTTCCTTTCTAACTTTCTCTTCTACTACATCTTCTCATTTCAGTTTACCTCCCACTAAAGATTTTTCCGTTTTTCCACCTTTCTCTACTACTACGCCTCCTACCATTTTCTAAACTTTCGTTGGTGATCCTAATCCTAATCCTAACCCCGGCGTCAAGCGCTGCCCTTCAAGCTCCCGATCCATTTCTCCCGAGCCACGACCACCAATAAACCCCTAATCGCTCGCAATTCGCCCGGTGGCAATAGCCCTCTTTTATACGCTACTATCTTTTCATTTTCCTACAGACATTCTTCCCCTCCCACAAAACCCGATCCCGCGCAAGCGAGGTGGTCTTTCCTTGGAATCCAGAATCCAGGACTCTGAAGAAGACTTGTAGTCGAAACGGCAGTAATACAGTGTTCTCGCTCTAACCCGTGTTTCTCTACCACCTTCCACTCATATATATATATATATATATATATATATATATATATATATATATATATATATATATATATATATATATATATAACTTATCAAAATTACTTAATACTAAATTGTTATTGTTGGGTGTACTAAAAAGTGAACTTTGCAACGTTTTGGAAATTGCGTTTATGTGGTCGAATGTTGGAGTTGTGACAATATTCTTGGGTGAGTTCTATTTTTCCATTAAATAATGAGACGAGGTTCTTTATTACCTGTTTTCGGAGGAATTGTAAAAAGGTTTGTAGGAAGGAGTGATGGGCATGAGGCCTTAAATATTCTGTAGGCGTAAATGAAGTCGTATCCTATAAGTCGTCCTTGAATTGATTGAAGGTTTAGTTTGAAATACCTTCATGGTCGGGTGTGTCTTTGTGGCCTGACATCTGCTTGGTCCACCTTCGTGGTGAAGATTCAAGTAATTCAACATCTGTCTAAAAGTTCACGTTCCAGAGAAGTTCCGCAAAGTTAAGGATCGGTCTTATGTCTGCAATATTTGTCTGCAATATTTGTCTCCTACAGAGAATGACAATTGGGAGAATTTTATGAGAGGTTCTAAAAGTTTAACAACACATTTATTCAGAGGACGCTAATGAACTTTGTCTGGGCCCGTGGCACTGTCAGGATTTGAGTGAGTCCAAGAACACTCGAACCTTTGAGAGAGTGATAGGAACTGTATGTATGTGGCTTAATCCTGTCTGGTGGAGGTGAAAAACGGGTTTACATGTGCTGGTTGTTCAGTTTGGTGACTTGGTCAGAGTTGTTAATCAGAAAGGGGCCTATTCTAGTTAAGCTGACCTTTTTGTTTTAAATATAGTTGTGAGTCGATCAAGATTTCATTAATCAAGAGACCCATTCCGAGTTGGCTGACCTTTTTATTGTGAATGCTGTTGTGGAGGATTTTAGCCTTTGTTGTACATTTCATGATTAGGCGGTTTCCATGGCTGGGAGTGAGAGTTGTCCTTTGGATTATGTCGTTAGTGGTGGTAAGTTTCCAGAGTGCTTCTTAATTTCTTGAATGAAGTTCGACCAAGTCTTGTCCTTTTTTTTTTTTTTTTTTTTTTTTTAAGTCTTATAAGGTGTTTTGATGTTATTTTAGTTAGGGAGTCCGATGTGTGGATATTTTTTCCGGGTTGAAATAGGTTAGAAGACCCTGTAGGGTGATATTCATGAAAGAGCTGCAAGGAAGAGGTCAAACGCAGAGTATGGGAGTCCAATATATTTTACGTTTCGCCCAGCAGGGCTTCTTCAGAAATAACATCGATGAAAAACATTTTACTCCTTATATAGCCCGAGCCTTGCGGGGAGAAACAAACATTAAAATGGTGTACACACAATTTGCGCAAATTGCTTGTTACTTGCAATTAAAATTACCAATAGTTTGTTTATTGTAATAAATCCACTATTCTGATTTATATTTTCTATGAGGGATATAAACGCCGATTCTAAACATCTACGTTTCATTGTATGGTTTTCATATTTTATAATCTTGGAATTATTCCAATCAGCATTGTGGCCGGTATCGAATCTATGTTTAACAATGGCATTATTCATATTGTATGTTTTCATATCATATTTATGTTCTAATACTCTATTATCAATACCACGGAAACTTTCACCAATGTAAACCTTTTCACAACCTAGACATGGCACACAATAAATACCTGCTTGACGAATATTTTCCCTGCTCTTATTTCGGCTTTTAATGAGATTACCAACTGTTACTGAGCTGGTTTTAACAACCTTAACACCAGCCTTGTTTAATAATGGGGAAATATTGTCTGCAACTGAGGTATTAGGTAATATGATCCTCTTTGTATATTCTTCTTTTATTTTTCCAACTCTTTTGTGAATAATTCCAGCTTTCTTCTTGGCTTTTAGAATAAAATAAGGAGGGTATTCTAGTTCAGTAAAAGCGTTAGAAAATTTATTAAATTCTTCATCCAAATACTCCTCTGAACATATTCTTAAGCCTCGAAGATAAAAACCTATGATAATTCCCATTTTGGTTTTCTTATCCGTAGCAGAGTAAAAATGTACATAATCATTATTATTTGTCTTTTTTCTAAAAACTTTAAACTTTACATTGTTTCCGTCTCTTATTAAAAGGGTATCAAGATAGGGCAACATGTCGTTAGTTTCATATTCTGCTGTAAACTTGATACTATCTTCTACAAGATTTAACTGATTTAAAATCCTACTCAAATCTAACCTACGAGGAGCTATTATAAGTACATCGTCGACGTATCTTAACCAAACTAAGTCTCTAGGGACAATGTTGCTAAAACTGGTATTTTCTAAATGTTCTAGAAACAAGTTCGCCAGCACTGGGCTTAGTGGTGAACCCATTGGTAAACCTGCTGTCTGTCTGTAATAATTATCATTAAAAGTAAAACAACAGTTTGAAATACAAAGGTTCACTAGTCTAATAAAATCACAAACAGGTACAGGCAATTCATCATGTTCAGACAATACATTGGTTAACACTTCAATGGCTTTTTTAGTTGGTACATTGGAAAATAACGACACTATATCAAAACTTGCCATCTGCTTATTTTTCATACTTATATTTTTAATCCTAATAAGATCACCAGAATTATAAAGATTTTTACCACTAATGGTGCCTACTTTGCCAGAGATTGTTTTGGCTAATTTTCTGGCTAGTTGGTGTAGTAAACTACCTACACCAGAAACAATTGGACGAAGTGGTACGTTTGGTTTGTGTAGTTTGGGAAGACCATATATGTATGCTGGGAAATGGACTTTCGGTAGAAGATGTAACATACTTTTCCCTCCAGGAGCATTGGAAAGCGTGTTCCTAGCACATTTAGTTGCTTCCTTCATGTTATTTTTGTAAATAGTCTCACTAACCATTTCATATGTATTTGTGTCCTTAAGCAAAATTTCCATTTTTGTGTTGTATGTTGATTTGTCTAATATGACTATGCCGCCACCCTTGTCTGCAGACGAAATGTATATGTGGTCATCTGAGGCCAGCTTTTTCAGGGCCTCTATGTATCTTTTGGGAATGACAGGTTCTTTAATTTCAGACAATGACGCTAACAATACACCTTGTATAAAACCACGATCAAATTCAGAGTCTTTATAATTGTAGTTTTTCACAGTTAAATCAATATTTCTGTCACTTTTTCTACACCAGTTGCAACTTTTAATCCGAGACTTAAAGCTTCAATTTCACACTCACTAAACTGTCTGCTCGAAAGATTTTGTATAAGGTTACTTTTCCCGGCGTTTTTCCATTTGCTGTGGGCAATTAACCGATTTAGTAGGTTAGATTTGAGTAGGATTTTAAATCAGTTAAATCTTGTAGAAGATAGTATCAAGTTTACAGCAGAATATGAAACTAACCACATGTTGCCCTATCTTGATACCCTTTTAATAAGAGACGGAAACAATGTAAAGTTTAAAGTTTTTAGAAAAAAGACAAATAATAATGATTATGTACATTTTTACTCTGGTACGAATAAGAAAACCAAAATGGGAATTATCATAGGTTTTTATCTTCGAGGCTTAAGAATATGTTCAGAGGAGTATTTGGATGAAGAATTTAATAAATTTTCTAACGCTTTTACTGAACTAGAATACCCTCCTTATTTTATTCTAAAAGCCAAGAAGAAAGCTGGAATTATTCACAAAAGAGTTGGAAAAATAAAAGAAGAATATACAAAGAGGATCATATTACCTAATACCTCAGTTGCAGACAATATTTCCCCATTATTAAACAAGGCTGGTGTTAAGGTTGTTAAAACCAGCTCAGTAACAGTTGGTAATCTCATTAAAAGCCGAAATAAGAGCAGGGAAAATATTCGTCAAGCAGGTATTTATTGTGTGCCATGTCTAGGTTGTGAAAAGGTTTACATTGGTGAAAGTTTCCGTGGTATTGATAATAGAGTATTAGAACATAAATATGATATGAAAACATACAATATGAATAATGCCATTGTTAAACATAGATTCGATACCGGCCACAATGCTGATTGGAATAATTCCAAGATTATAAAATATGAAAACCATACAATGAAACGTAGATGTTTAGAATCGGCGTTTATATCCCTCATAGAAAATATAAATCAGAATAGTGGATTTTTTACAATAAACAAACCATTGGCAATTTTAATTACAAGTAACAAGCAATTTGCGCAAATTGTGTGTACATCATTTTAATGTTTGTTTCTCCCCGCAAGGCTCGGGCTATATAAGGAGTAAAATGTTTTTCATCGATGTTATTTCTGAAGAAGCCCTGCTGGGCGAAACGTAAAATATATTGGACTCCCATACTCTGCGTTTGGCCTCTTCCCTACAGAGCTGCTGCAGTCATTGCTGCTTTTACTCATCTTAAAGAGCTGCAAGCTTTTGTTTTCCGTGATAAAAGTTGTAACGTAATATTAGATATTACGTCATATGTGTAATTGTGTTATAGAATTGTGTTCCTTTGTATTACATAACTATGTTCATATTTCTTGTCTATGTATGTATTGTAACAATGTTAAGCAGTAACGCCCGTCTACTATATGTAATCTTGCCTACGTGCGGAGAAAGGTGCGCACTCTTGTAGAACAAACAGACAAGCGAAATCCTGAATAGTTCGGAGCGCACAGATTTGACAGTTACTAAATAAGTAGATTGTTCAAGCGAGTCGAAGGTCTTAAAACTACCCATGTTGACGTGTGTTAACTTACCCTCCTCCCCTCCTTTCGCTCACCCGGCCACTTCACCGGAAGTATCCCGCTTCCGGTCCAATGGTATATAAGCGGTGGAAATAGCTCACTCCTTGTCATTTTCTCGCATATCTTATCTCTTGATAAAAACTGGAAGTTTAGACTCATGAGACGATTGGTGTGAAGTGATCACCCTTTTTGCCTACATTACGTGTCTGATATACATTGCATTACTTATATTTGTACTTATTACTTATTCTGATGCATGTTTCTGATCTCTTTGTACTTAGATAGTACCATATTGTATACGTATCTTGTGTTTCTTATTTGAACGATAATTTCCATATTCTTATAATCATGTAACGGTCCCATTGACCCTACTGCCCATTCTCTTTTGTGTTGATTGCCTGTAAATATTTTCCATATTAATAATTTCGTTTACTAGTTTTATCGCTAGTTTAATATTCCTTTCCTGGAATCTTCTTTGTTACCTTTACTTCTAGTCTTACGAATTATCTAGGCCCTGACCAGATAGTTCAGTCCTACAGTGGCTTCTAGAAGTGAGCTGGTTCTTAAGCACTTATCCGTTATACGTAACGTCTCTTCACATACCAGCCCGTCCCGTAACAAAGTTTACAGCACAAATCAATCACTAAAGGCCAGTTCTGCTTCCTCCTACCTTTGCCAAAAATTGAGATGAATTACTGTCATAGTAAACTTTACGGACAGTCATGGTCTTAAGTCACTGCAGGGGCTATCCTTTAATTTTGCGCATAGATTTTCTTGCCTACTCGTATCTAAGACGTATTACTTGCTGACGAAATACTCGTTGATCATCGACTTTTATTCATGTCTCTGACTCTTGTATACAGAGTTCGGCAAAGAGGCACGGTTGGAAGAGTATTATAGAGTCGGGGACCAACTGTCCAAGGCCTTCAGTGACATCGGCTTCGCCTACCTCTCCAACCATGGCATTCCGACTGAGCAGGTGAGCAGGGAAAGTTTACAGGCGCTCTGAGTCCTTAGGGTTGTGTGCTTAAGCAAAAATGTGGGGCATGAAACCACACAAAATTGCGTCAGCTGTCATAGACCGTATACCCAGAGCAAATACGACCGTTATATTCGATGGTGTTTAGTTTCGGATCCAACGCTTTCGTTTAAGTATACGACACGAGGGCTCGTTTCGACAAATGACGATTCTATGTTAGGTTGTCCACAGGGCCGGATTAATATAATTTTTCTCTTAAGTACTGAAAAGACTATCAATGTGTGGATATATATATATATATATATATATATATGTATATATATATATGTGTGTGTGTGTGTGTGTGTGTGTGTTTGTGTGTGTGTGTGTGTGTGTGTGTGTGTGTGTGTGCGTGCGTGCGCGTGCGTGTGTGTGTGTGCGTGATTGCGTGCGTGCGTGCGTGTGCGTGCGTGCGTGCATGTGTGTGTGTGTGTGTGTGTGTGTGTGTGTGTGTGTGTGTGTGTGTGTGTGTGTGTGTGTGTGTGTGTGTGTGTGTGTGTGTGTGTGTGTGTGTGTGTGTGTGTGTGTGTGTGTGTGTGTGTGTGTGTGTGTGTGTGTGTGTGGAAGGGTGATGTGATAAACATAGGGAACTGTTGTGGATTTATTCTGACTTTTCGTCCTCACCAGGACTTCTTCAAAGTACATACATTTCAATATAATCAACACGCTATATACCCACCGATGATCTCCATGTTCCACCACGGTCGACCTAACCCGTCCTCCCACTCCGATCTGGCTTGCGAAGTATTAATCAGCTTGCCGTTCTTGTTAATTTGCTGAACCCATCACGTGGTTGTTGCTTGGATAAATCATAACATTCAAAGAGGGCAGACTATTGTTCTGCCCTTTTTGGATGTTATGATTTATAGATTTGGTAAAAAGTTTAAATCAGATGTTTACAGGAAACCAACCAATGTCCTTTCTTATATTCATTATTATTCTTATCACCGTCTTAAGACTAAAGTATTAGTATTCACCTAAATGTTTCGAAGGGCCTTTAGAGTTTGTTACTCAGAATTTTTAGACCAAGAAATTGAAACCATTTATGACATTGGTAATAAATTAAAATATCCAAAACACTTAATTGACGTAGCTCAAAACACAACAAAGAAATCTTTTTATAGTCTTACTGATAATCATCAATTCAGTTTTAAGAATATTCTAACCCTCCTTTTTCATCAAAATTTTGTTAGTTTAACTCGTACTATTAATAGATTTGGTGTCCAAGTTGTCTTTAAAAATAACAACATTGTTAAAAACAGGTTGATTAAAAATTCACCTGCTTGTAATGAAGGTTGTGTTTATAGTATCCCTTGCAAAATTGTAACTTTAATTATATTGGACAAACAGGCAAGGATTTAGAATTGAGAATAAACCAACATAAATATAACATCAGAACAGGGCAAGTTTCAAGTGGGTTGTTTTTGCATTTAAGGAATTTTAATCATTGCGCTGATTGGGATAACACAACGAAAATTGTCTTAAGTAAGGACATTAAGGAGAGGAATATCATAGAATCATGTTATATAAAAGCTTCATTTGAGAACAACATGAATATGAGTATGGGAATGTATAAATTAGATAACTTTGTAACATATAAAATTGTTTGACAGTAGCCGGGTCAAACGTCCGGCAGTGCTGAGAGAGTGAGGTCACTATTGGACCTGTCCTAATTCCCCCTAATTTGCTTATTTTGAATATATAATGTCACTGCTACCTTACTCTGTACCTTTGAAAATGTCTTAAATAGACGAAAAAGTTCGGTCACCTTTCATTTTATTGTCCAAGTGGTTTTATTACACATTTTGTGAATCACGTGTTTTTGTGATTTATTCGCATATATATATATATATATATATATATATATATATATATATATATATATATACATATATATATAATATATATATATATATATATATATATATATATATATATATATTCAAAGAAATCACAAAACACACGTGATAAAATATTTTTGCAGAAACCACCGGGAAATTGAAAAAACAGATACCGAACGTTTTCGTCTATTTAGACATTTTCAAAGGTACAAAAAAGCAATACAGAAAGAAACAATAAATACATAAGAAGACAAGGATACTCGGAGAGGTCCCATGTTACATTTTATCACACACAATTTTGTCAATAATAAAATTGTCCAATTTAAATAAACCCAAACTCAAGTTCATGTTATTTTCAAAATTTCTTTTTATAAAACAAGATTCAATAATATTCCTTTCTATAATATTATTACAAGAAGTAATTATTTTAGAATTTCCCCAGTCAATATTATGACCATAATCCCTTTGGTGGACAAATAATCCACTGGACACTTGCCCCGTTCTAATACTATATTTATGTTGGCCTATTCTTTTTTCTAAGCCTTTGCCTGTTTGGCCTATATAAATAAATATAGTATTAGAACGGGGCAAGTGTCCAGTGGATTATTTGTCCACCAAAGGGATTATGGTCATAATATTGACTGGGGAAATTCTAAAATAATTACTTCTTGTAATAATATTATAGAAAGGAATATTATTGAATCTTGTTTTATAAAAAGAAATTTTGAAAATAACATGAACTTGAGTTTGGGTTTATTTAAATTGGACAATTTTATTATTGACAAAATTGTGTGTGATAAAATGTAACATGGGACCTCTCCGAGTATCCTTGTCTTCTTATGTATTTATTGTTTCTTTCTGTATTGCTTTTTTGTACCTTTGAAAATGTCTAAATAGACGAAAACGTTCGGTATCTGTTTTTTCAATTTCCCGGTGGTTTCTGCAAAAATATATATATATATTGCCGTGGGTAGAGCCTCGTCATCCATATCTCTTTCTCTCTTGATGCTTTAATGGCCCTTCCACGTAAACGTTAGTAAATAAGGCCTTAACGTCATACGAAACCAGATATCTTTGTGTGAATATCCATATCCTTTAGTTTGTTGTTGTTGTTGTTGTTGTTCCTTAGACTGTCTGTCCGAGCAGTCCCGTCTCCCCAAGGAATGCCACAGCCGAAACTGGGTTTTCCCACAAATCCTTTATAGAGTGTATGTTGTGTTGTTTGCGTGCATGATTGTGTATAATGCAGTCTTCCATTATGTGTTGTATGGTATGGGGAGAAGTGTTATATCCTGGGCAGCTGTTCACAATGCGGTCATCCAGCCTCTTCTGGTAGCTTAGAAGTGCTGGGTGGTGGCTGCACCGCAGTCTAGCCAGGTGGACTCTATCCTTTCGTGGAAGAGAGGATTCAGAAAGGTGGATATCAGGGGGTCTGGCATGCAGCAGTGTGTTGTCTTTCAGTGTGTCAATGGAGCGGTGAGTGATATGATTATGAATATGTTTCTGGAGGCTGGTATTTGGTGGTTGTGGAGGAAGAGAAGAGAGTATCTGTGTGTGATACAGGTCTTTGGGTGTCGTTTTAATGTTTCTTGGTGTGTGTGGGTGTTCTGCCATGTAGTGTAGCGGGTGTGATGTGTTTGTGGTGGCTGCGGCAAGTGTTTGTGTGCCTCTCATGTCGAGGTGGTCCTTGACTTTGAGGACTTTTGTTTCATGGTGTAAATGGTCTGTAGGTGATGTATTTGTGCAGCCTGTAATTGTTTTTAGGGCTTTGTTTTGTATGGTTTGAAGGGTGTTGTGGTGTCTTACTGAGATTAGGAGCCCATGCAGGACTCACATAATTCATCACTGAGCGTATGCATTGTTTGTATATTGTTATATTAGTTTCTTTGTTTTGTCCAAATGTTGTTCCAGTGATTGACTTAAGTGCGTTAAGTCTAGGTGTGCATTTTTTTTTTTTATGTTTGTGATGTGTTGTTTAAAAGAGATGGATGTATCGTATGTTACACCAAATTTTTTTGGTGTGTTTGTGTGTGGTATTATACTGTTGTTGATGTAGAGATGAGGTATGTATTTGTGTTCTCTTGTCCATTTGGTGAGAAGTGTTGTTGTAGATTTGGTTGGAGCTATTTTGAGTCTGTTTGTGATGAACCATGTGTTGAGTGTATCAAGGTATGGCTGGATTATTTCTGCAGCTTTGTCTGTGTTACGATGTGTGCATGTGATTGTTATTTCGTCTGAGTAGGAAGAGATTTGTATTTCTGAGGTGTCTGGTGTGGGTATGTCATGCATGTATAGATTAAAGAGCGTGGGGGATAGAACAGAGCCCTGTGGTACTCCATTCTTAATGTTTCTGATGTGCGATGATTGGCCATTATATGACACGTAAGCATTCCTACCTGCCAGATAATTGGCCAGCCATCTTTTGGTGTTATTGTGCATGTCTGTGTTATATACTTTATTTGTTAGGTTGTGGCGGGGAATAGCATCAAAAGCTTTACTAATGTCTAATGTTATAAGAAGTGTTCTATGGTGGGGCCTATCTGAATTGACGCCATCTAAAATTCTTTGTGTGTGGTTTATCAGAAGAGTGTTTGTGGCGTGTAGTAGCCTATAGCCATGTTGTGAGTCAGCAAGGGGAATATGTGGCGTGACAAGTTGAAGTATTAGGCGTTCAATGACTTTAGAGGGGGTGCAGAGAAGTGTGATTGGGCGGTGCGATGTTGGGATTGTTGGGTCTTTGTTCGGTTTTGGAATGGTGATTATTTTACCATGCTTCCAGATGTCGGGTATAGTGTTGTGTGAATAGCTGTAGTTTGCAATGTTTGTGAGTGCGTGTATACCTTGTGGTCCAATGTGTTTTAGGTAGATGTTACTTATGTTATCAGGGCCACAGGCAGATGAGTGCTTGAGATTATGTATTATGTGTTTTGTCTGACTGTCTATGAAGGGTGTATAGTCTGAGTCTATGGGAAAGTCTTTCTTACGTCGAATAGTGCGTCGGTCGTCAGGGTGAGAAGTGAGATGGCTTGTCTGTGCAAAATGATTTATAAGTGTGTTTGGTTGTTGTCTGTTTGAGGGTAGATTGTCTGTTGTTGTGATTATTGCTGTGTGAGAGCGTTTTGTGTTATTGTTGGATAGTGTAATGCTGTTGAGTGTTTTGTACAATCTGCTGGTGTTTGTTTTGTGATCAAGTGTATTGATAAAGTTTTGCCAATTTTGTGTTTTTTGTTCGTGTATTTTATTGGCAATCACAGTGTTTAGTGTTTGTATTTGGTCTGCTATGTTTTGAGGGATAGGTGTGGGGGTATTGTGTTTAAGTGTGTCTCGTTGTCTGATGAGGCCTTGGATTTCTGGTGTGAAGTTGGGGTTGTGTGATTTTCTGTTGCATCTAGGGATGTATCTCTTGTCTGCGTTTTGTATGATTGTATTAAAAATGTGCACAGCGTTGTTTATGTTTGTGATTGGTATACTGTTAAGTGTTTCAAAATGTTGTTCTGTCTCTTCAGTAAAAGCTTCCCAGTTAGCTCTCTTGTAATTGGTGTATGTGTGTCTGTGATGGTGATGGTGATTGGAAGGTGGTCAGAACTAAGGGTTCCGACCACTCTCCATGATGTTGTTGGCGTTAGGCAGGGGGAGAAAAAGGTGATATCAGGAGAGGAGGGAGTGTAGAGAGCTTGGTGTGGGATATGTGTATGATTATGTGTGTTGTTCATGATAGTCAATGAGTCAAACTGAGTCTGTATATCAAGCCCTTTGTCTGTGTCAGGGTTGTCGACATACCAGGCCGACGACTTGGCGTTGAAGTCGCCACCTATGATCAGGTTGGGGATTGAGGCTAGTTGGCTAAATTGAGGCCTGAAGGTGTTTGGAACTGTGGGGGATGATTGGGGGGGAATGTACATGTTAACTATTGTCATTGTCGATTTGTTGCCTGTTCGGATTCGAATGGATTGGATTTCAGTAGTGTTATCTGTGGTAGGGAGGAGAATTTTGGTTGTGGCGCTTGTGTCCACAAAACCGATGGAGTGGTGGATCAGGGTGATGAGTCCAGCGCCATTGCCGTCGGTCCGGTCTTGTCTGATGGTGGTGTAATTATGAAATGATGGTGTTTTGTGTGAGTGTCTTAGT
>NC_134810.1:33484390-33486890 GCF_046742065.1 Oratosquilla oratoria
TATGTATATATATATATATATGAAAATATATATATATATATATATATATATATATATATATATATATAAAACATGTATATATGTATAAATATATATACATGTGTCCACCAATCAACAATGTAGCATGGTTGTAATGACATTGTAAAAGCCAAATTATTTTTGTGACTTTATATTTTTTGTCTTTTTCTGTGTTCTATGATAGATAAACAAGTGCTACGAGGCAGCCGTAGACTTCTTTGCTTTACCCAATGAAACGAAGATGAAATACGTGCGCATGCCTGGAAACGAGCACGGATACACAGAGATGGGAAAAGAAAAGTAGGTGGATTCTCTCCTTGTAAAGCTTCTTGAAATACATTACCATTAGTTTGAGTGCTTTTAGTGTTTACCGTAATTACAATAACCAAAAGAAATACAAATTCAAACAGTTATAGGTGTAAGAGATTAGACAAAAATCCTGAGGTAGAAGAAAAAGTATTGGAACAAGAAGTTTTACGATCTTTTCTTTTCCTTTCATACATTAATGAACTCCCACTATCACTTCCCTCTACTACTAGATCTACACGCCCTTGAAGACTGGGAAACAAAATAGCAAATGACTTTTAGACCTGACAAACGAGTTATCACATCAAATTCACCTTTACGAACAAACCCATCCAGTGCACCTATATACTCCATAAGTTAGCCTAAACATCGTCCTCAATCCATAAACATTTAGGGGTCCACATCTTAGCGGATATAACTTGGGCCGCACAGGTAAGCGGTATCAGAACCACAGCCAACAGGATCTTGGGATTCCTGCGCAGGAATCTCACGAGTTGTAACGCAGGCATTAAAAGTCTTGCATACAAAACACTCATTCGGTCATGCTTAGAATGCTAAGACACCTCCTTCTCGTCCTTACTCTAACATTGGCATAAATTGATTAGAAGCTATACAGCACAGACCTACGAGATGGATTAGACGGGATGTTAGACACACTACATTAGTAACTGCTCTCAAACAAGATGTAGAACTTGAACAATTAGAAACGGCAAAATAAATATACAGACAACAAATGTTATACAAAATCACAAACAACATATTGGACATAAACAGGGAAACCTACTTGAATCTAACAATTACACATTCCATTAAAAGGGCAGTCGCAACACCAGACAAGCATCCATGAGTGCAATCATCTCTTACCTCATGTAGTCAATAGCCCCACCATTGCCACTTTTATAGCTAGGACCACCTATCATTATATTCCTATATTTACCAATGTTCCAAACTCTAATATCCCTAACCTATCTTTAACATCAAACCCCGTCATCCCCTGCATATAATGCTGCCCAAGAACAGACATTTATGGGTCCCTAATGGAGAAGGAGAAATAGCAACCGAGAAGGTAAAAGAAAAAGAAGAAGGAAAAGAAAAAGACGAAGAAGAAAAAGGAGGAGAAAAGACTAATATAACATAAGAACATAAGGATGGGGGAGACTACAAGAGACCATATGGCCAACACTAGGCAGTTCTGTATTCCCTACCAACTGTCACCTCTATCCATAAAATGATCTAATCTTCTCTTAAAAGAACCAATCGTTTCATTGTTCACTACATCAAGGTTACTAAGTGTATTCTATTCGTTAACCACCTCATTGGTAAACTAGTTCTTGTTTACTTCCTTCTTAAACGTAAATTTGTCCAATTTAAATCTACTGCAAAGTATCTCACCTGCTGTCTCGATATGATGACCTTGCCTGCATCACCTTTGTTAAGGACCTTAACACATCTTAATACCTCTGTTAGATCAACCCGCATTCTTCGTCTTTCCAGAGAGTGTAAGTTAAAGTAGCTTGGTTTCGTATGGTAAATTTATTAGCCTTTGTATCATTTTGGTCATTCTCCTCCGTACTGATTCTAATTAATTAACATCCATTCTGTATTCTATAAGACGGAAACCAAAACTGTGCCGCATAGGGATGGGTCTAACTATCGACAGATAGAGTTTGATGACTACATCTACGCTTTTGTTTGTCACCGTTCTAGCGATAAATCCTAATGCACTGTTATCCTATTCCTGGCGCTAATGCACTATTTCCTGAGTTTAAGGTTCGGACTCACTATCACTCTTAAGTATTTTTCACTCTCTGTTATCTAAGCTATAGTTATGAGCTGGGTTGTATAATCAAAAGTTTAACACTTTGAGATACTGAAGTCTATTTGTCATTTCTCCAACTATGCAAACAACTGATTACTATTTTCTTACAGTATCCCAGCGTCTTCCCCCGACCTATTATGACGTCCTATTCTAGTGTCATCCGTAGATCTACTAACAACAGTATCAATCCCGTTGCCCAAGTCGTTTTTATACATAATGGACAATAAGGCACCCAAAAATGAGACCTGAGGAACTCCACTAGCAATTTTCGTAGTTACGTTTCGCGCTGCGCGTGTTCTCTTTAACTAGTTTAGCCATTTCATTATACCTAGTCCTGAGGTGCGTGTCTCACTTTTT
>NC_134810.1:33491890-33496890 GCF_046742065.1 Oratosquilla oratoria
CAAAACCAATCTGACTGATACTTTACTCTTTCTTTCATATTGTGTGCAAGACAGTCTCAAGGTTTCAATATCTTGATCCCTCGTGATGTCATAAATACACTTCCCTCTTCACAGTCCATGAGGTCATGTCAAATTCTCGGTTCAGTAGTTGCTCCTATCAATCAATCAACGGCATGGTGAGCTTCTTTCTCATCACCCTATTCCATTAGCAGGAACAGGGTGGGCACAAAGTTCCTATGTAAAACTAGCACCACATGTCTGTGCGCTGTCGTCTGATATTTAGCGCATGGCATGATTCTTCTCCATGATCTCTGTCACATCCTCTACATTGAGGGTTGTGTTTTTAAAAAATTACAAAGGATTACAAAGGCGGAGCATGCCGACAGGAGACTTTTTGGTCCATGACTAGGTCGGATGCAAAAAAATATAATAATGATAAATAAAATAAAATAAAATAAAAATTATAATTCTATAAATAATAATAGATAAAATAAATAAATGCATAGGTATAGTTACATAATACACAAACAGGTAAATAGTAAATAATAATAAATTGACAGATAAATAATAATGAATAAAAATCAAGCAAATGATAAACAGACAAATAATAACAAACAAATAAAGAAGTAATATAAAGTAAATAGCAGTAATTACAGCATCTTGCTTAAAAGTTTATCTAAACGAATCTTAAAGCTCCGAACTGGACTACATTGCACTGCCTCTGCAGGAAGTCTATTCCATTCATTAACGATACGGTTGGCGAAGTTGTTTCTACCCACTTCCAAATCAAATCTATTTCCTGACAGTTTGAGACCATTATTTCTTGTCGGATTCTCATTCAGTGTAAAATTTTGTCACTTGTGATGTTGTCAATCCCCTTTAGAATCTTAAATACCTGTATCAAGTCACCTCTGAGTCTACGCTTTTTTAGGGAAAACACATTCATATGTTTTAGTAGATTTTCGTATGATTTATTTTTTATATTTGGAATCAGTTTTGTGGCTCTCCTTTGTACTTTTTCCAATCTGTCAATGTCTTTAATGAGATTCAGTGACCATACGGAAATAGCATATTCCAAATGTGGACGAACTTACGATTTATGTAGCTTGTTAATGAGGGATGGACTTTTGAAGTCAAAGGATCGCGCAATCAGTCCTAGAAACTTATTTGCTTTCTCAGAGGCTGAAATACACTGCTTAGATGATTTGAGATCGTTACTGACAATTACGCCGAGATCCTTCTCACTGTCCAGTTTTGTTAACGAATTTCCAAATAACTTGTAATCGTAGTTACTGTTAGTTTTACCTATGTGCATTACCTTGCATTTACTTGTGTTAAATTTCATTAGCCACTTATCAGACCATTGCTGTAATTTATCTAAATCTTCTTGAATATCGAACTGATTTAAGTGATTATTTGCCATTCCGCATAATTTTGTATCATCAGCAAATTTGGAGACAATAGATTTTAGCCCATGGTCTATATCATTTATATATTCTACGAATAGAAAGGGCCCAAGAACGGAACCCTGATGAACTCCACTCGTAACATTTTTCCATCTAGAAGTTTTGTCATTTGAAACAACTCTCTGTTTTTGATCATTCAACCAATTACTAGTCCAACTTAATAGGGTAACACTTACTTCGTGAGAAGTTAATTTAGTAAGTCTAAATATATCAAATCTATATTATTTCTTTTGTCATAATTCGAGATGACTGTGTTGTAGAATTCGAGTAAATTAGTCACGCAAGAACGTTTCCGTCTGAATCCATGCTGGCTATCATTTATCAAACAGTTACTTTCTAAATGATGTTCGATAGCATCTCTTATTATAGTTTCCATAATTTTTCCTATGATTGAAGTCAAGCTTATAGGCCTGTAGTTATTTGGTTTCTTTTTGTCACCTTTTTTGAATACTGGAGTGTTAGCTAGCTTCCATTCTCTTGGGACATGTCCGGATATGGTGTGTTTTTTTTTTTTCAAATAATTTCTAATGAAACAACAATCTCATTTTTCATTTCCTTTAAGATTCTTGGGTGCCAACCGTCAGGCCCTGGTGTTTTATTAACTTTAAGTTTTTATATACACCTTTTAATTTTTTCTTTTGTTATGTTTACCGTAGTAAGTTCACCCTAGATTTTTCACAGGTTTCAGTTTGGAGTTCAATTTGAGGTGTTTCGTTTACGAATACTGAACTAAAATAGTTGTTTAAAACATCACACTTTCCTTCGTTTAAATACTCAAGTTGACCGTCTGCAGATAATAGTGGGCCAATGTGATTCCTAATAAACTTTTTATCTCTAATATAACTAGTCCGTTTCCTTGGGGTGGTAGGCAAAGATGTAACATCTATCGATGTGGTACATCTCTTTAATGTGTTTCATCATTTCGTTCTTAAACTCATTACAGACTCCGATGTGGGATATTGAAATTACAACAAAAATAAAAAAGGGAAAAATTGTCTACTAGTCTTTGAGGCACTTCTGCTGATTTGTCCTGTAGGGAAATGAGGACAGTGAATTTGGAGAAATAGTCCTCTGAAACAAAGACGTAGCGTAAGCCTTGGTGGTTAGGGGGTAGCTTCAACAGACCGATGTCCACGGTGTCCCATGGTTCCGATGGGATGGAGACCTTTTGACTTAGGGGTGGACCTGGTGTGATGGCACAGAATTGGATACATGTCGTATACTGTTCAATATATGTTATCATATCTCATTTTTGGTCAGTTATAAGCTCTCCTGATGTTAGCCAAGCATTTATCTCTGCCAGGATGACTAATAATGGAGCTATTATATATCATAAACAAAACCCGTTGGACCAATGAAGAGGGAATAACTGTCTTTTATTATTTTTTTTCTGGTGAACACATCGTTTTCTAAGTGTACCTGTAGTTCTGTGTCAGGGAGAACTTTGATGTAGGTCTCCCTTTCTTTAAGAAATACTTCGAAGGGTAAAGGTTAATCTTATTGGATGTATTAAAGTCGAGACCAAGTATCCCATCACATTTGTGTCCAGTCTTTCACTACAAAGAAAAGGGCAACTATTGAATTGCAAATTACCTAGGGTAAAGGGGAGTTTAACTGTAGTTGTAAATATGGGAGGGTAGCCGCCTAAAACTGATCCTCACAGGGTCGGCTGAGATGTTTGATATGATCCTACGAGTTTGCCAAAAAATGTAACGGAGATTGTATTGATCTTCGTCCCAGTGTCAATTAGGAAAGAAGTCTGGTTGTCCTCGGTCTGACCTAGAAAAAAGAGAGCTTTCGTAGTATTGGTTTTAGGTGTCATGGGGATTTTTGGTGCGAGACTTGTTTGTATTCCTCGACTGGTGAAAATTTGGAGTATGTTACTGGCGGGGTTTTTGGCGTGAGTCGTTCGTACTGTGAGAGTAATATTGACTCTGTAACTGGTATGGTTGTTCGTGTGAGTTACTCGTACTGTGAGAGAAATGTTGATTCTAGCTAGGGAAAGTCCGTGTATGGTCTGGATTGTAGGTTTGGTTATAGGAGAACGTAAATCCATGTGTTGTTCTGTGAGAAAAAGTCTCTTGTAGTTGCCATTGCTTGCGCAACTTGGGGTACGGTTGAGAGGACAGCGGGGTGTGTGTGTGTGAGATATTAGTTAAATCCACCATCTACAGAAGCCAATGAATGTTGTTCGTGGGTCTATCTGCGAATATCTGCTTATGTTCAGTAGCGTACTATCATATGCACCATGAAAAATTAATGAGTCTAATATCACGGCCGTTTGTTTAAATTCATCCTTTGGGGACCATGTTTTGTTGGGTAATTGTAATTTTCTGTTTGTCATCAGTGATATTATGTTTTGCGAAGTATATTTGCATGAGTTTTATGATACGATACCTCATTTCTTGTCGGGAAAACCCTTTAGCAAAAAAAAAAAAAAACATTATCTTGTATTTTCACCCTGAACGAAGCGGTGAATGAAATTTTTACCATTAAATAACTTGTCAGGTCCAAGGTTTGGTGAATATTCATTAGGGAGTGGAATACCAATCTTAGTCAATTCAAAACCCTGAATCAAATTTTTCATTTACAAGATGGAGTTTTCCCTTGATGAATTCGTGAAAACCCCACTTCACTACAATTGGAAGGAAAAATTACGAAAGACACATGAATGATTATTGCCTAATACTATCAAATAACAGTTTCTTCCAAATTACCAAAAGATAATCTCAAATATGTAGTAGTAAACGCTCTTATTGACAAAGAAGTTTTAGGCTAAGATACACACCACTTAATCCCTGAAGCCATTACCCATAAAAACGAAGAAGATGATGAAGTGGAGCCTCCTCACTCTTCTGGTCCAATTTCAGAAGTTAATCCAAATAGGTCGGTGGTCAACCTAGAGTTAGAAAGAATCAGATTAGGATAGAAGAAAATGAAATATGGGAGAAGAGAAAGAACGCAAAAGAGAACACGAAAGAGAGAAAAAAGAACGTGAAAGAAAATATGAAAGAGAGGAGAAAGAAATTGATTATGTACGTAACTTAGAGTTAATAAGCCGTGAAAAAGAGGCCAAAGTTTCATTCCAGTTGTGATCCATTAAGTTCCAAATTTCAACAAGTCAGATCCCGAATTCTTTTTCAGGTAACTTGAACGACTAGCCGAATATCAGAGATGGCCTGAGGAAGAGTGTGCATGGTTTATCCAAACTAAACTAACTGGTACAGCTGCTATAATATTCAATACTATAGGAATATTCCTCTTACCCGTTAATAAAAGGAATTATATTAAAGGCGCATCACGTCAGCCCTGAGGCTTACAGACAGAAGTTTAGCAATTTAGTTAAGTCTCCCAGTGATACTTACGTTGATTTTGTTTCTGAAAAGCTAAGGCTTTTTAAGCAATAGTTGTCCTCAAAGGACCAACTCATTGTACCTTATGGTATACGAAGAGTTTAAGAAGCCTATTCCATTCCCTATAATACTTTATTCAAATGATAAGGACGTATCAAATCTTAATGAGGCGGCCTTACTG
>NC_134810.1:33506890-33511890 GCF_046742065.1 Oratosquilla oratoria
GACTCATTGACCACCAGGAAGAACACCCGAAATCACACACATATTCTCCATCAACCCGTCTACACGCCTTCCTCTCCTGGCATCGACCACCGTTTCCCCTACAACCTCTTGTAGGGGAAACATGCACACACCGCAACCCAAACAAAGCTACAGAAATACTACTACCATACCTCGACACACTCAACACTTATTTCACAACAAATAGACTCAAAATAGCCCCAACCAAATATACAGCCACACTTCTTACCAATTGAACAGCGGAACACAGATACATACAACGCCTCTATAACAACAAAACTCATACCACACACACATAAACTCAAGTTTATTGGCGTAACATACGATACATCCATATCATTGAAACAATACATCACAAACATAAGGACAAAATGTACATCTAAGCTGAATGTGCTTAAATCAATTGCAGGAACAACGCTCACCTTGATGTGAGAGGCATACAAACACTGCGCATCCTTCACAGACGCAGCACATCCTTTATATTACATGGCAGAACACCCACACACGCTAAGAAGCATAAAAATAACAACCAAATACCTATATCATACACAAATACTCTCTTTTCTTCCTCCACAACCGCCAGATGCATATCCATAATCATGTCGCTCAATACTCCATCAACAAACTGAAAGACGATACATTGTTGCATACCAGACCTCCTGATATCTATTACTCTGAATCCTCTCCTTTAGAAGTGTTGTAATTAGGGAACTGTTTTATTAATGAGGATTCAATCATTTTTATTCTAAAACTACAATAGAAAAAATATTGAATCCTCATTAATAAAACAGTTCCCTAATTATAACACTTCTAAAGGTCAATGGTCGCCAGATGCCATTACTAGTATGGCAGTTAATAAATTTATCTCCAGAGGACGAAACGTCCGACCTCACTCAGGGCACCTGACCTGAGGCTTACTGAGTTCCCTGTTGTAGCTTCCTCCTTTGTATATAAGTTCTTGTCCATGTACCCTATAATTGTAACTGCTGAAGAGAACCACAGTTAGTGGTCGAAATATACGGTTTACTCTGTATCTCAGCTTATCTTTCTCCGAGAGTGGGTTTAAGTTTTATTTTACTCATGTGTTACGATATCTACGTTACTTGATTTGATATATATATATATATATATATATACATATATATATATATATATATATATATATATATATATATGTATATACTACTATTATACAGGACGTGCACACTCAGAATTTTGGCTCCGCTAGCGGAGTCCAGTCCAGTGTGCTACGAGCAGCGGATGTGTAAAGTTGTGTCGTTCCGTTCTTTGCACGTGGCTGCATCTAGAAGTGGATAGTGTTTGTTTACATATGTTCTTGCTGACTTTTTTTTTCTTCATATGTTTTTTCTTGCTGATTTTGTGTATTCAAAATGCCGAATAAGTGTGGTGTTGTGAACTGCAACGGTAATTATAACAAGGATAACAGGTGCTGAGTGTTTCGACTGCCAAAAGACCATTATGAAAGACAGAAGTGGCTTGATGTGCTACCACCACGTAAAAATTTGTTGTTGATTCTGATAGATTTTTCATTTGTGAGAAACACTGGGGTACTAACCCTCCTTCTATTAAATTGCCTGGTGGTTCTACGCGACCTGCGATCCCTCCCAGTGTCTTCAATGTGCCTGCTTCATGTCTGCCATCTTCAAAACCTGTACTTCGCCCGGCGAAGGCCGAAGACAAGCAACTGAGTCATTTTCTTCAGAAAGATACTATTACTTCATCTGATGCTTTTAGACCTGAACGTGACCTACAGAAGCAGTACAAGAACTTAATTATTTCAAGATCGGAAGAAAGGTTAGTGTGTCTGTTCATGACAGAAAATTTCAGTGAGTGCAACCTGTCTGTGATTGTCGAATACACGCCCACGTTGTGTAGCCCACCGATCTGCCGTGTATTCAAGAAGGGAATTAGTGTACCACTGGGTAAGACACTTCATCCCAACAATGGTTTGAGGTCGTATGGTCCGTTCATCGAAGCTGTGCGCTTAGTAATTAACTATGACATCCAGTTTGACAAAATTATTGAGATTGTTATCACTCTTCTTCAAACCAACACGCCAGCCTGTGTTAATACCGAGAATGAGAAGAAGCTGGTATTTTTGACACGTCAGTTGGAACTTTTATCACAGAAACAGTTTTCCACGAATGATTATTGTTTTGCTCTTGAATCATACCCCAAGTGTAGTTATGAACAGCTCATAGACATGTTGGTGCTGCCAAGCAAACGCAAGCTGCTGTACATCACTTCATCGATTGACAAGGATCAGGTGATGAGGGAAATATTTGCCAAAGTGAAGACACTGCAGCAGAAGAATATATTTCTCTTGATAGATAAAGTACAGATTCGGCCAACTGTTGCATTTTCTGGTGGAGTTCTGAATGGCATGGCAGTGAACAAGCCAGACTGCAAGGCCACTTCTATGTTATGTATTATGATGAAGTCGCTGCACAGAGGACCTAGTATTATGGTTTCTGTGACACCCGTCCACAAGCTCACAGCAGCATACCAGCTTGAGCGTGTGAAGGAGGCGGCAGCTGCCGTTGAGAGGGCAGGTGGGCGTGTCATTGGGTCTATCACAGACAACCGCAAGATAAACAAGCAGCATTGTGAGCTGTTTGATTTTTCGGGTGATTGCCGTGCCACAGCCAAGCATCCTCTTAACAAAGAGCGTGTCTGGTTTCTCCTTTTTTGACACAGTGCATCTCCTGAAGTGCATCCGCAACAACTGGATCAGTGAGAAGTGCCAGAAGATCAGTCTTGACAATAAAACAACAGCATAATTTGCTGACGTCAAGGAACTGTACGAGTCAGAGAAAGGTAATATTCTGAAGACTACTCCCCTCACTAAATTTGCTGTCAACCCCTCACGACTTCAACTACAAAATGTGCAGCATGTCTTGAAGGTCTTCAATGAAAAGGTTGTGGCTTCATTGAAGCTCAGAGGATGTCATGACACTGCTAAGTTCATCTAAATCATCCTCAACTGGTGGAATTTAGTGAATGTATCTGGGAAGGGGCAAGATCAGCGCATGAATGATCCATATTGATCTGTTCAAGATCCCCAGTCAACCATCCTGCAGACTTTCCTGTTAATTTTCCAAAATGCTTCTTCAGGACATGGAGCAAATCGAATCAAATGTTTCACCCATGACACCAAGAATGCACTAGTGCAGACTATTCAGGGACTGACTGCCGTTTGCCGCTACTTGTTCAGGAACTCTGACTTCCATTATGTCCTTCTGCTTCAAATCCAGAGTGACCGGCTTGAGGGAGAGTTTTCAGTCTACCGTCAATCAACTGGTGCAAACTCTTTCATGACCACTGGGGATGTATTCTCCGCATGCAAGCAGCGCCTCACGAGATATGCTGCCGTAAACCTCCAGTCCATCGATGTCCACCCTGTGTCGAAGGAACATACCTGCTTAGGGACTGCAATTGACCCAGAGGATGCAGCCTTTATTGAGAGCTGCACCACAGATGTGACATTGACTGTGAATGAAGAGTGCAGTACGGCCGATGTGGCGAGGTGGCTTGAGACGAAGTGCGCGGACGATGTGGTCTTCAGCGCCGAGGAACCTCTTGTGACCAGTGACGTTAAGGACTTTATCGAAACAGTGTCCAGAGGTTCCCTGACAACTCCACATGTGTGCACTTTTGATCAAGGAAGCCCGTCACCGTTCCTGCTGCCAGAAAAGACTGATAGAGATCTTGTCGAGGCCAGCTTCAGTGGGATTGTCATTGACTGTCCCAAGATGTTCCGTCGTCTGGCAAATGTTCTTCTGAATGGACTCCACAACCTAGAGAAAGACCAGCAGAAGAATGCAGTCCTTCTCCAGACCTCTGTAAAGAAGGCCCGGCTCGCTGATTAATCGCTACAGTCTGGTAAGTTTTTGCTTCTATGTCTGTTTATTTGTGTGAATGTTTGTTTGCAATCACAAAGGTTTAACTATAATTCATTTTGTAAAATGTAAAACAACAGCAACTTGGGTTCCTTTAAAGTGTCCACTAACCTCATACAATAATAAATGTTAAGTCTGGCTAACATTGGTATTTCAAAGCATAACAGCGCCTTAAAATAATTTCATATTTCACTATAGAAATTTATATTAACTTATACCGCATTGAATAAGTCAATAGTTGATATATTTGTCCTATATACAATGTTAGGTTTCTAGTTTTTATATATTTGTCCAATATGAAATGTTACGTTACAAAGAAAGCAATGGCCTCCACTAGCGGAGCCAGGAATCTGGGTGTGAACGTCCTGTATGAAAGTAGTCCTTAATATATATATATATATATATATATATATATATATATATATATATGTATACATATGTATATACATATATATGTATAATACGCATTGACGGAAATGCACCCCAGATTTTTCGGTAACGCATTACCTGTCCGGCAGTAACGCATTACCTGTCCAGCGGTAACGCGCCCACCTCTGATATTGGAGGACTTAACCTTATGGAATGAATGGGGAATATAATGAAAGACCGATCTACGGGCAGTAGTAAGGGTTAAGACGTTGAGATAGAGGGAAGTGACTAGCAGGGAACACACCTATATGATGTATAGGAATAGCACCATATATGTATGGTTCTATGATACTACAGATACAAATATGTTGCCTTTCGGATTCAAGCAGATTATTTTCGGGGCAGATTGTCCTATGATACGACGAATCGACTACCATTTTGTTTACATTCTTTAACTACATACCGTAACGGTATGTAATTAAAGTTCCGAACTACATTGGTATACAAGTATTGTCGGTAAGTGGGAACCCCATATGGCGATAGCTAATCACGGATCAATACCAAATGTCTTGATAATCGATTTTTTCATATGTATATATATATATATATATATATATATATATATATATATATATATATATATATATATATATATATATTCTGAGACTATAATGTGGTTTGAAAATAATTGCA